>NC_087204.1:28155315-28179728 GCF_015104395.2 Macrobrachium nipponense | reverse complement strand
TCTTGAATGCCACATTTTGGCGTAGTAATTCAGTGTTTGCCTCTCACTACCTTCGGGAGGTGAGGATTACATACGAGAACTGCTACTCTGGGTCCATATGTCGCAGCAGACAATATATTGGGGACAGAGAGTAGCACTCTTCCTATCTTTTAGAAAATAATATGTTAGTTTGGACTTTTCAATTTTATTTCTTTTTATTTTTTATTTTTTATTTTTATATGTTTATGTAGGTGTTTAGTTTTTTGTGGTCTTGGGTAGGCCGCCTTAGGCGGCCTCCCTCCATTAGCCTTGGTTTACGAAGTTTAACCAGATAGGCTAGGTCAGGTGGTAATGTTTTTGCTTTGCCCTCATAGTAGGGTAAAATAAAATGTGTCACAGTGTGGTCACGCCCCCATTGACAAATCATCTGGAGCGCACCAGCTACATAGGTCACGTCCCTTGCTGGCACCTCCAGTGAAGCATTAACAGCATTCGGTGTCTAAACAACACCTATATGATCTGGTCACATTGTGGTCACGCTTCCCGTGACAGTTCATTAGAGCGCACCAGCTACACAGGTCACGTCCTTGCTGGCACCTCTAGGAATGCAGTACCGAAGTTGGAGGGTCTATAATATAGGATCTAGTTGCATTGTGGTCACGCCCCCGTTGACAGATCCTCTAGAATCAACAGCTTCACAGGTCACTACCTAGCTGGAGTCTCTAGTAAAGCAGAAGCAGACTTGGGTGACAGTACTCACGAAGTCAGCTATGCTAACAGTTAAGGAACCAAAATATCAATCATATATATGAAATGTTTCCCAAAATCGAATCTGTCTCCCCCTTCCTCCAAAGGTGGGATTCAGCTATATATATCTGGCAGGTAAGATTCATGAACAAAATGATATTGTTATGATACAATAAAGTTTGTTCATACTTACCTGGCAGATATATATAATCAAAGTGCCCACCCACCTCCCCTCAGGAGACAGTGGCACTAGAAAAATCTGACAGAAAATGGGAATGGTTCCTTACGCCCGCCTCCCAGCGGCGGGAATGGGTACTACCACCTGCGACCACTGCGTGTGCCCGGGAGTTTTGAAATTCTGTCGGACTTCGGAGAATACAGCTATATATATATCTGCCAGGTAAGTATGAACAAACTTTATTGTATCATAACAATATCATTTTTTTTTAGTAATTTTTTTTATTTTTATAGATTGATGAAATATATTGAAACATTTAAAATTCAGACTGTTGGCTACCTGATCATGATCATTTAGCAGTTGATGCTTTATATCTGTACATTAAGAGTACATTTTACATTACTTTTGTGCAAGATTTAGTATTTAGTATGTAAATGGCACACACTATGCAAATTCCATCATTTTTCCACAGGTTATGTTTATATCGACTGTCTTCAGAAGATGAAAAAATCAATGGTGCTAATATCAGTAATGATACTCCGCCTGTGACCTACAAGGACGTTATAAAGGCTTTAGGTGAGTAGATTGTTTAAAATTGTATATCTTGAACACCACTACAGTTGTCAAACTGCTGTTAAGTTTTTTAAGAGATTAATCACCAAATACTGTATTCACAGACCTCTCTAAACATTGTATATCTTGTGTTGATTGTTCATTTAATTGTATTTAGCTGTATTTCATAGTGTCTTCATATTCAATCCCAAGAATCTTTATACTCTCCTTGTCATGTCAACTTGCATTCAGTTTTTTTCTTTATACTTCTTTTACTACTTGCCTTCTTAATATGCCTTCTAACATTCAGTAAACATTTATAAACCTTTTGTCATATTTGAGACTAACTGCCTCTTCATTCTGTTCTTACAATCCCGTCACATTTCTGACTAACTGCCTCTTCCATTGTGATATTATGATCCTTTACAACCTGTGTGTACCCATGTTATTTTATGAACATCTCTATATACAGAACATGGGCCCAAATTTTTCTTGTTGCAGAGCACTAAAACTCTGTGGTTACTTTAAATGTGTTCATGTGCAGATTATTTGTTTCTTCAAGAAATTGTTATTAGGCCAACATTATTCAGTTTTTACATGTCTTTACATCCCACAATGTTCTTTCATACCTTTTATTTGCTTCCAAGGTATTTAACAGAATCAGGCATTTTTTCATACCAATCCCACTACATTCATTTTAATATTTGCTCTTTTACTTTCCGGAGAATAGTGAGGCACAGCCACAAAGAAAGCAGTAGACATTCAGCCTTTCACAGGAAGGAAGACTTTGAGACTCAAGAAAAAGAGAGGCAGAAATACTTGAATGCCAGAGCTTGGTAGAAAGGAAAGGAAGTCACAGAACTTTTTATCATTTGTTCCCCCTTAGTTTCTTATCCTTCCAGATGATTTTCTCTTCCCTAATTTTGAGACCCTTTTCATTTGAGAAATCTCCGATGCTTGTAATCCTGTGTGGAAGTATTTCATGTCTGTATGTACTGTACCTTTAATTAATAGAGTTGAAACTTAGAGCAGTTTAAAGATGAAATGAACTTTTACATGTTTCTACTGTGTCAAAAGCTTCATTTGATATCTCTCTATTGTTTGAGAATATTTAAAGCAGTATATGGGGTGAGTGTTATGTACTCTTAAATACAGTACATATGAATATGGATTATCTGGCCATCTGAGTGTCATTGAATTTCATTTTTTCCTATTTTTGTCAGATAAGCTTCAAGCAAACCGCAGCAAAGCATTAGGGGCACCCCGTATCCCTCAAGTGCAGTGGAAGGACATAGGTGGCTTAGAAGAAGCCAAGCGTGAGGTAGTGAACACTATCCAGCTTCCTCTGCGTCATCCAACACTGGTTTCGAGCGGCCTTCGACGATCAGGTGTGTAATGAGACTAGAGAATTTAACTGTAAATTATCTTTAGACATTTATAGTCATCAGCCACACCTTACAAGTGAGTGCCCTTAAAGTTATCCTATTCAAGGGGAAAGTGACCAAAAGGGTAACTGCCTTTGGAATAAACCTGTGTTAAGAAAAAGGGTCTGTACAATATGTAGTAAACAGTACTTGATAATTTTTTGAGTTGTTAGGAAACTGTCTAGCGTAAGCTTTGAGCCCACTGCAAGGGGGTAAACTTTCAATATTCAGGCCTAAATATTAAAATTTTTTCATATCTGTCATGTCTAAAGTAGTCATGAAATTCTTGTTGCTTGCTTTTTTGGAAAGTGAAGCTGAGCTGCTGAGCTCCATTCATTGATGATTAAGCTTTGCTTTACTTTTCTACCTGACTTTACCTCATTTTATAGTAGTGGTCATAAGGTTGTAAAATATCTTTTTATAGGTAACTATTCATTGGTTTCCAGGTGTTTTATTGTATGGTCCACCAGGGACAGGAAAAACTCTCCTGGCAAAAGCAGTGGCAACTGAGTGTGGTCTTAATTTTATGTCTGTTAAAGGACCTGAACTGCTTAATATGTATGTTGGGCAGAGTGAAGAAAATGTTCGTCAAGGCAAGTAGAGGATTTGAAAGTTCTAAATTTATGTTAACACAATGCTTATGTCATGAATTGAAGGTACTAAGCTGTGTACAGTAGCTAGCTTCCTATATAAATTTAACTTGACATAGAGGTTAGATATTTTGAGGTAATGTATTTATGTGAATAATTAATAAATTTCTTTACATTAACAGTATTTGCCCGTGGCAAAGCAGCAGCTCCGTGTGTTATATTCTTTGATGAATTGGACTCTTTAGCACCAAACCGCGGTCGTTCAGGAGATTCTGGTGGGGTTATGGATAGGTAGGTTGTTCAGTTCGCACAGAAAGATTTTGTAGAGAGAAGCATTCTTTCAGGTATCAGTGAAAAATTTTTCAATTTAGGGTAATTCTTTCACAATGATGTCATTTTCACGAAATCTGTCCTCTTCCCCTAGATGCCTTTTAGTTCAGAGAACCCTGTAGGGGAAGTACATACCTCCTACAGTGTGCCCTCTCTAGATAGTGCCAAAGGTTCTTTGCATTGTTGTTTTGCTTCCTACTTTCCACTTCTCATTTGTTTTCTTTGATCTCTTGCCTTGTAGCAGTCCAGTTTCTGTAATTTTTTATTGCAGTAATTTCCACCTGTTGTTCATGGACATATTCTTTGAGCATGCCATATGAGATCCTAAAAACTTGTGTCTTTGGTCTTGTTAAGGTTATTAATACTGTTTAATGATAATTGTATTGAGATGAGTGATTATTATTTTGAAAATTAGTGAAGATGATAGTCAGGTAGTGGTAAATCAAAACAATTATTCAGGCATACTATTCTGAGATATGGTGCTGATTATTACTAAGCTCCAGAAAATAAGCCACATGATGTCAGTTTTTAATTTTTTATTTTTGGCAATTTTAAATATTGATTTAAAGTTAAACTCTTTAGCTTTAAAATAACACCAAATTCACTTACAGTGGGCTCCCCTGTATTCATGCTCTCCAGATTCGCGGATTTCTTTCTGGAACATATCCCCCCATTATTTTTGGGAAATCCGCCTATTCTCGGTATTTTTTCTGTGAGAAATATCTACAAATTTCTGGGTTATTTTGTTATCAATTTAATCATAAAATGTCGCGTTGTTTCCGATACGTAATACAAACCCCTCGGTCCTTTAACAATAGGAAGTAGCTAGCGGCAGCTGGAAACGGTCGTAAGCTTCGAACAAGGGTGGAACGGTAGTTAACTGCTTGTCCGATCGTCGCGCGCCGCGCGACTGGGAGGTAAACAAACCACTTTTGCTGTTTTCGGCCGTGTGTGGTAAGGACGTGTTCGCCATCGCTCTGCCCGCTTTGTCGTTTGCTTTGAGTTTGAGTATTTGTTTCTCTTTCTGTATAAATCAGGAGTGATTGTAAGTACTTTTGACAATTCTATTGATCTTGCAATGAGTGAATTGGAAGAAATGGAAATATCACCGCGCCCTCCAGTCGCCCGTAGAGTGTGTCCCGGGCTGGAGGGGCGTAGATGTGGAGGGTTCAGGTCATTCGTTGACGTGGACCCCCACGAGGTTTGTACTCGTTGCCGGGGGCGAGAGTGCTCCCGCAACGAACCTTGTGTTACATGTATGAATTGGTCCGAGGCGCAGTGGGTGCTGTACGAGGGCAGGAAGAGACTTAGGCGGCCTAAGAAGTCATCGGAAAGTCCAGTGACTCCTTTGGTGACGACACTTCGTCCCTCTTTTCCTGCCTCCCGGCCAGCCCCCACGTTTCGCGCCTTCCCCTGCGGGGGGGGTAGCGGAGTCCTTTTCCTCTCTCGATCCGTCGAGTGTGGATGAGGGCGCCCGCTACCCGGACGTACAGCTGTACTCGGGGTCTTCCGTCCGCTCTGGGGGGGGTGTTTCGCCCCCCAGGCGCGAGGAAGCCCCTCCAACTAACCCGACTATTGCTTCCGCAGGTGTGCCATCAGCGAAGGACGACTTGGGACAGGTGTGGGAGTCGCTGGGACTGCAGGGAGTGCCCAGCATCCAGGGGTTGCTTCAGCGGTTGGCGGGGTCGGCGGTGGTCACTCATGGTGCGGTGACCACCACTACTACCACAATAACGACACCAGCGTATGAGATGCCACCACATCTGGTATATACGCCCCATATAATGTCGGTGACACCCACGGTGGCTATACAAAAACCCATTGCTGCCGTGCCAAAGAGGACGGTGCCACACCACCGGGATTTTTTCCTTTGCCAACCCCGGACTTCCGCTGCCCAAAGAGTACCCCCCCTGGACCTGCCGCCAGTGCCACGGATGACGGTGCTGCCTGACAGGACGCCTGGCTCTCCCGTGGTACCTGCCGTGCTGCCGTACCTGTTGCCGTTCCAGCTACTCTTTGCCCTTTCAGATCGGCCTGCACATTCCCTTTCAGATGTTCCTGCCGTTCCTGCTGTTCCCGGACCTGTTCCTGTTGTTCCTGCTGCTGGTGTTGCTGTCACAGTCAGGTCTCAGTTTTCCGGACAGGTGCAGTCGGGCCCTGTTGCTTCGGCAAACTGCCCCGGCTCCCTCCTGGATGGAAGACCTGAGGCGTTCTGCTTCTCGGAGCCTGGCGAAGAAGAAGAGGAAGAGGAAGAAGGTGTCGTCATCGTCTTCATCGTCTTCTTCGTCGTCTGCTGCCTCTCCTTCCCCTTCGACTTCTAAGGCTAAACAGCCGAAGAAGAAGAAGGCTGCCTCCTCCCCCCCTAAGAAGACTCCTTCGGGATCTTCTAAGGGCCCGGCTCGCTCAGGCGAGCTGGGGAGCTCTTCTGCTGGTCCTCCTGTTCCTTCGGGAACGGGGGCCCGTCGCTTCTTCTGCAAAGAAGAAGTCGACGGGGACCAGAGGTGCACCAGCCTCGGCTGGTGCGTCCTCACCTGGTGCTAGCGGTTCTGCCGCTAAACCAGGTTCCGTCTCGGCCGCTCTCGTTGTTCGCGAGAAGCACCAAGTGGACGCTCTTCCAAAGAGGACCGTCCAGCCAAAAGTTTTGACGTCCGAGCTACGCTCGCCGTCAAGACAGCGGCACGGAGCAGAAGACTGGCGAGAGTCGTGCACACGACTCTCGCCAGGCCAGTGGACGCTCTCGCAGCGATCAAACTGGCTGCTCGGGCGATGAAGTGACGGTCGCTGACCGGCCACGGGTTGAGGCGAGGAAGGAGTCCCCACGGCCGACCGCCGGTACCAGCCACGGCTGGTACCAGCGGTTTGACGCGCCGAGAGGACGCTGGCCGGTCTCGACGCGAAAGGGAGCCTAGCAGGTCACCCGTCCGCCGCTCCCGATGGGAGGGACCGGGCGGAGACGGTGACCAGCGGCAGCTCGCCTGACGCTAGAGATCCCGCGGTCTCGAGGGTGAAAAACGGGGGGTTTCCCCCTCAGCCGCGAACCAATCGCCCCAGGCGATGCGGCAACGCTAGGCCTGCTGCTCGACCGTCACCGCGGTTGACGATCAGCAGCAGCCCTCCACGCACGCTGGTCCTGCCAGCGAGCGAGGGGGGAGCGTCAGGTCTGCCTCTCCCGTACCTTCAACCTCTCTGGGCTATACCGGGAGGAGCGAGTACCGAGGAGCGATCACGAGAGGTGCGCCGCTCTGGACCCAAGCTATGACGCCGTACGGCTCAGGCACGGTCTTAGGTACCGACCAGGACGTAACGCGCAAGTAGTTGGAGGCGACCGTCAGGGGTCTGTCGCTGTTCCTCCTTCTGAAGGAGGAGTATCGAGGGATATGCTCTTGCTGGAGGGACTGGACGGTCCTACTCCACAAGACGCTGTAACGCCTGAGATACAGAGAAACTTCGCAGAGGTCATTAAGCTGATGCGTCTGCATAATGACCTTGCGGAAGGATCGCCGCTACCACCAGCAGAGCCCACGTCCCGGCTCGAATCATTTTGGGGGTCCCCAAGAGGGAGCCCAAAATGATGATGGGGTTGCCACGATCAGAGCTTGCGGACTCGGTCCTGGATCAGGTAGAGAATCTCGTCTCAGGACGGGAGGACTCGCTAAAATCCGGACGGTCCTCTAAGCTGCTTCCTCCTCCTCTACAGCGGCAGAGGCGATTCTACGTGCCTTCGCTGGAAGACCCGATACTGCCGAAAACAGGGTTAACCCGGAGTTAGCGAGGCTGACTCCAGGTGTGTCCCTGCAGCAGCTCCTGTCGGAGAACCTATGGTTCTCGCAGCAGGAGGCACTTGCCCTGGAATCTACCGCTATGGCAGCATTCCAGGCAGTTTCCTGGTTGGATTTGTGGTCCCTCACAATATCCAAAGTAGCGGCCGGCTCTGGGAGGTTCTGCTCTCGAAGACGACGCTTCTTTCAGGAGACTGTGCCAGTCTGGAGGAAGAGCAATCTCTTACCTCGCCCATCAGACTGCTAACCTGTGTGGGCCAACTTGGTTCTTCGACGTAGGGACGCAGTCCTTACCCGAGTGACCAAGGGCCGGTGCGTTGAGGCGGCACTCGGGCTACGAAATGGACCTCTTAGAGTTCCCCAGCTCTCTTTCCTGGAGAGATGGTGGACGCTGCGGTGGTGGTAAACGGCCCGGCGCAACTGACGAGAGTGACCGCTTAGTCCACCAGGCAGTCTCGAAGGTTTCTGGGCAATCTCGAGTAACTGCGGCCAAACCAAAGAGCTTGGCTAGCGCTTCCACGGCGGCGAAGACGGTTGCACCGTCCAAAACCCCGTTGTGAAGACTCCAGTTGTTTCAACTTCTGCTAAAGGAGGCCGCAACCAGCCCTCCTCCCAGCCCTCCTTTCCCCGAGGAGGGTGCTGGAAAGAAGTCGAAACGAGGAGGGAAACGCTAGGGACGGCGTTCCCCTCCCCTGCTGCGGAAGTGGGGGGTGCCTAGCGAGCCATTGGGCGACTTGGCAGCGCTACGGCGCCGAGAACTGGATAGTAGACGTCCTTCGGGAGGGATATCTACTACCCTTCGAGTCTCGGCCCCCCCTCCCCCTCATCTCCAACCGGTCCATCTACAGCCTATGTCCGGGGATCAGCAAAGGACAACGCTCTTCGACAGGGAGGATCAAGACCATGCTGGCGAAACGAGCTGTAGAAATCGTGGAGGACCAGTCACCGGGCTTTTACAGCCGCCTCTTCCTAGTGGAGAAGGCATCGGGGGGCTGGCGTCCGGTGGTGATAGACCTCTCTCTGAACCGCTTCGTTCGCACGACGCGGTTCACGATGGAGTCGGCACGCTCAGTGCTCGACTCGATCAGGGGGAACGATTTCATGCTTTCAGTGGACCTGAAGGACGCGTATTTTCAAATACCCATCCATCAGTCCTCCAGAAAGTACCATCCGCTTCATCTTCGACGGGACGGTGTACCAATTCAGGGCACTTTTTTGTTTCGTCGGGTCTCTCAACCGCCCCACAGGTGTTCACGCGAGTGTTCACTCTGGTGTCGGCTTGGGCCCATTCGAACGGGATACGTCTTCTGAGGTATCTCGACGATTTGGCTAGTCCTGGCGAGCTCCCGCTCGCAGTTGCTACAGGCTAGAGATCGACTCCTCAAGTTTTGTCGCGATCTGGGATCGTGATAACTACGAGAAGTCCGACCTCGAACCCAAGCAGAAGATGAAGTACCTGGGTATGCTGATAGACACGGTAGCAGGGCAAGTCTTCCCGCAGACTTGCGTATCAGCAAATTCAGGGAGGCAGCCGGCCGGTTCCTGTCTCGGCAGGAACAGGCAGCACAGCAATGGCAAGTCGTGATCGGCCATCTGTCGTCACTCGAGAAGTTAGTCCCTCACGGGCGTCTTCACCTGCGGTCTCTCCAGTGGAGGCTAAGGGAGAGTGGTCTCAGGCCAAGGATACCTCCTTACTTTCCGTGGCTATCACGGACAAGGTGAGGCAGGACCTAGCCTGGTGGCTCGACGACAAGAACCTCTTAAGAGGAGTGCCCATACGCACTCCCCCCCCGGAGATGCTTCTGTTCTCAGACGCATCGACCGAGGGATGGGGCGCACACCTGGAGGAGTTGCTGACTGCAGGTGTGTTTGGGACCATCACGAGAAGCACCTTCACATCAATGTCCTGGAACTCAAGGCGGCGTTCAACGCTCTCCAAGAGTTTCGGGACCGCTTGGTGGGACACTCAGTGGTGTTGATGTGCGACAACACCACAGTAGTGGCATATGTCAACAAGCAGGGGGGGCACTAGTGTCTCTTCCGCTCCATCAGTTGACGGTGCAGGTGCAACGAGTGGGCCACGGCTCACTCGATAGAGCTGTCAGCACGCTACATTCCAGGCAAGGAGGAATGTAGTAGCAGACAAGCTCAGCCGTCGGGATCAGGTGATAGGGACCGAATGGTCTCTACACCAAGATGTGGCGGAAAGGCTCTTCAACCTGTGGGGGCGACCGGTCGTAGACCTGTTCGCCACCCGGCACAACAGAAAACTTCAGGTTTTCTTTCAGCTGTGCCGGACCCATGGGCAGCTGCAGAGGACGCTCTCCAACACCCCTGGGACAAACCTCTTCGCTTACGCCTTTCCTCCCTTCTGTCTGATTCGGAAAGTGATCAGTCGAGCGCTGGTCACTCCCAATCTCAGAATGATCCTGGTGGCTCCCAAACGACCACAAGCCGTTTGGTATCCGACCTGCTGGCTCTTCTTGCGGACGCACCGAGAGAGCTACCCACTTGGCACAACCTTCTAGCCCAGCCACACGTAGAAACGGTACCACCAAGCAGTCCAGTCCCTTCAACTTCACGGCTGGCTGTTATCCACCATCTCTTGCGAACGAGAGGCTTTTCTCGTAGCGCAGCACAGAGATGGCTGGACACGTCCGACAGTCCTCTGCAGCTGTGTACCAGGGGAAAGTGGGCCGTCTTCTGTGGTTGGTGTCGTAGACAGGGTCTGTCTCCTCTCAGAGCCACTCTTCAGCAGGTAGCGGATTTCCTCGTGTTTCTTCGCCGAGAGAAGCTCCTCTCAGTACCCACAGTTAAGGGATATAGAGCGCCCTGGCTCTCGTCCTAAAACTTGAGGGGACTGGACCTCTCGAATTCGTTCGAGATATCCTTGCTAATGAGGGAGCTTCGAAAAGGTCTTGACCACCCAGGGAACTCAGGCCCCCTGCGTGGGATGTGACTCTCGTACTTAGGAGTTTGACTCGAAGACCCTTCGAGCCACTCCGAGAGTCGTCAGACAGGGATCTGACCCTCAAGGACCCTCTTCTTGCTGGCCCTGGCATCGGCGAAGAGAGTATGGGGAACTACATGGCCTTTCTTATGATGTTAAACATACCAGAGGCTGGGGATCTGTGACGCTCGATTTCGTCCCGAACTTCGTAGCTAAGACTCAGAATCCGTCGATCCCTGACGACAGGTTCGAGTCTTTCACGATCCCCCCCTCCCTCCTGGACTTCACCGATAACGATGCGGATGAGATGCTGCTTTGTCCTGTGAGGGCGCTACGGCGCTATCTGAAGAGAACTCGACATCTCAGGCCTGAGTTGTCGACGCCTCTTCGTTAGCACTGGGGTCACCAAGAAGTAAGTCTCCAAGAACACGCTTTCTTTCTGGCTGCATGAGGTGATCAGGAGAGCGTACGAAGCTGATGGTAGCGACGACATCCGTACGCTCCGTCCGAGAGCCCACGAAGTCAGAGGTATCGGACCCTCCTTAGCGTTCCGTAAGAACTTCTCCGTGGCGCAGGTCCTGAAGGCAGGTGTCTGGGCCAACCAGACCACCTTCACGTCCTTCTACCTTCGGGATATTGCCCACAAGTCCTTGGATACTTTTTTCCTTGGGACCTGTGGTGGCTGCTCAACACGTTGTGTAAGCTTACCCCAGCACCCGAGCAGGCAAGAAACAGGGCATCGATTCCTGGTATAGACTGGGTAGAATGAATGCGTGAATGAGAGAGTGACTGGCTTCTCTTCACCATCTTTTTCTACCTCTACCTGTGGGCAGAGGGATACGGTCGTTACCTTGCTGGAAGGGAGTCAGATGCAGGTAAGCTATTCAACAGAGCTCCATCCTATCTCTTTAACTAGAGATAGGAGTAAATATCCACCACTTTCTCCAACAAGGGGGAGAAAGTGGATGCCAACATGAGACAAACCCATTACTTTACATTTGCTCATGTAAAGGAAAAAGTTCTTACAATGCTGGTACGAAGAGAATACGCTTGCCTCTCTCTTAGTACTCGGCCCCAGAGGTCTGACCATTGATCCTGCGGTGCACACCCCGATCAATCGGACAGAGGGGGGCTTGGATCCCCCCTCCCTCTCTCTACGACCAGGGAGGCATTCCAGGGATGGACGAACACCAGTCTGTTCATCAAAAAGACTCAGATTCCTCCCACCAAGAAGTGAGTCTTCCTATTGTTAAAGGACCGAGGTTTGTATTACGTATCGGAACAAATGACAATTTGTCGAAAATTGCATTTTTCCTAACTATACAAACCTGAGGTCCTTTAACATATAGTCCCCTCCTCATGCCACCCCTCACTCTGCGTATTTTGCATGGGCCAAAAGCAAAAAGTGATTGTTTACCTCCCAGTCGCGCGGCGCGCGACGATCGGACAAGCAGTTAACTACCGTTCTCCCCTTGTTCGAAGCTTACGACCGTTCCAGCTGCCGCTAGCTACTTCCTATTGTTAAAGGACCTCAGGTTTGTATAGTTAGGAAAATGCAATTTTCGACAAATTGTCATTTTGTGATAAAACTATTAAAAAACCAGGTATAACAATAATTTAGTGGCTTTTTTCTTAGTTTCAACCAACAAAATAGGCTATTTCAAGCATTTTTTTATAGGGCTTCCAACTATTCACGGGGGAGTCTGGTACGCATCCCCTGTGAATACGGGTGACTACTGTATATAGCATGAAGTATTGAAGTTATAAAAAAAAAAAAATTATTGCCAAACATTTCACTAAGCGAAGGGTGAGTGTCTTGCCACAGACATATTTTGACTTCCCCCGCGTATCCTCAAAGGATTAACATGCAGACTCAAGTCACATGTATTCAGAGTACTGTACTTTGGCTGCAGTGAAGAATGGTTGATGGAGGATCTGTGTTATAAGAGGGATATTTGCTGACTGAACAGGATGTAGTCTCAAAATTCATTGTCTAATTTAGAGGAAAATACCATATAGTTCTCCTCACATAAGTTCTTGTACATAGCTACCCTTTTATTTATATTCCTATTTCCAGATAGTATCCGCCCTTTTAGCAGAGCTGGATGGCGTAGCAAACACAGCAGATGTGTTTGTAGTGGCAGCTACAAATCGTCCAGATCTTATTGATCCGGCTCTGTTGCGTCCTGGAAGGTAAGGAACCCAAAGTTTGTAGTAGTATATATATATTTGTGAAATTGTTGATCTAATAAGATTCAAGTCTGTGTATGCAAAAGCATTCTGCTATCCCACCACTTGTTTGCATTTCTGTACTCTTTGGTCTGTCGGGAATACTTTGGCTTGTGTTGTGTCTATCACCATTCCCAGATATTCCAAACGTTGACTTGGATCCAGCTGCGACTTCTGCTGATTCACCACAATACCTAGGCTGTGACAAAGCTGCAGGAGGGCCGCCCTGTCCCTGAGTAATTTCTCCCTGGACTTTGCTATCACCAGCCAATCGTCCAGATATCTTATCAGCCTGATCCCTGAGCGTGCGCCCGACGGCCGACACGAGGGTGAACACTCTTGTAAAAACTTGAGGAGACGTTGTCAATCCGAAGCACAGGACCTTGAACTCGAAAGCTTTCCCTGCAAGACTGAAGCGTGAGAAATTTCCTTGAAGACTGATGGACTGTATCTGAAAGTATGCGTCCTTTAGATCGACTGTCAGCATAAAGTCTCCGATTCTGACGCTTGTAGAACCGTTTTTCGGAGAGTTTCCATCTTGAAACTGGTTTTCCTTTTTTATAAACAGATTCAGCGTTGACAGGTCTATTACTGTCCTCCACTCCCCGTTGGCTTTGGGTACCAGGAAAATCCTGCTGTAGAAGCCTTTTGTCGGACTGCATACTTGTTTGCACAGCTCCTTTTTTCCATCAGATCATCTTCATTGCCTTCGTTCCTGCAGAATAGTGGCCTTCTGAGATTTGTGGGCATAAGTGACGTGGGGTAATGGTTGATCTGTCAGGGGCGGGGTTACCTCGAACGGAATCAATACCCACGATCCTGAGAACATCCACCACCCACTGCTCTGCCCCTAGTTCCTGCCACACCTTCCAGTGATTTGCCAGGCAACCCCCCACTGGTGTGGCCGAGTGATGGGAGGCGCCCATCCTATCTTCTTGAGCCTCTCCCCCTTCCCCTATTGCCCCTTCCTCTGTTGTTTCTATTGTGAAAGGGCCGATGAGTTATCCTCTTTGGGGAAGAGGGTCTTGTGACTCTATTAGGGATGCTATGTCTCACTGGTTTCTTTCGAGACATCTGCTGTTGTCTTCCCTCCAAAGGAATAGTTTGACTGTTAGAGGTTTTCCTAACTGCCTGTTGCACCAACCTATCGTTAGTGTCCATCCTTCTTCTATCTATCGCTTCTTCCAGTATGACCTCTGGCAACAGTAGTGCGATTCCAAAGATATCCCCATTCCTCATTGCTAACAGGGAATCCAAATCCACATTGCGGCTTAGTCTAGCCAATGCTGCATCTCTCCTCATTAGCAGGATATTTGCCCAAACATTGGCACTTACGTTTGTCAGGTACGCAATCGCCTTGGACCCCTGACTGTAGTAATCTAATGAACAATGGTTCATCCACTACTTTCCTTGTTGCTTCCGAGGATGCAATTTTCGCCACTGCTGTTGACCAAAGGTCTAACCAGGACGCAGCCTGAAAGACAGAAGAAGCTGTTGCTTCTAACGTGCAGCCTCTTGAACGTCATCGAAGGGCACTTCCATTTTTAACCTGATCCAAGGTTAATTCCAGGCCTTAACCTTACAACATTAGGGTTCATTGTCTAGACAGCAAAGGGACCTTCGGTGTCGTATAATATTTCCTTTGCTTTTATCATTGGAGGGGGAATAAATTTTAAATGATCTATTAGATCTTAAGGAATTATCCCTCCCTGCAATCTTTGCGTTTACGTGTTGCAAGACCGATTCCGCATGACTCGAACAAGGCAATTCATACGACACCTTGGTATCCCTCTTTAGTCCAAACGCCATGTCAAATTCCAGGAGGAAGCATACTGGCCGGTGTTTCTGTCTTCTCCGAAAGGCTATTGAATTGACGAATCAAATCAATAACCTCTGCATACGAGGCCAGAAACTCTTGGTTTTCTCCTTCCTCCGGCTCTAGTGTACCACTCTCCGTCACGAGAGATGTTGTCTCGCCTCTATCTTCTGACAGACGGCCCGGAATTCCACGGCCGCCTGCCCCTACGGCCGCGGCCTCTTTGATCTTTGCTGGCCGCTGTTGGCTCGATCCCAGATAGTCAGCACGGGAACGAGAACGTCTCACTCTTTCTCTGCTCACGGATCTAGAGCGAGAATCTCGTCTAGATCTCCAAGATGAAGGCTCCCTTAAGACAGAGGTAAGTTCGTCTTTATTAGCATTGGCATCGTTTTCGAGCGTCGGCGAGCCCGCCTCGGCCTTCTATCCAGACGGACACTGCCTTCCACGAACGTATCCGCCGAGGTTGCCAACTCTCTATTTTTCGTACTTTTAATAGGAGCCTTATCGTCCTTCGTACGTATTTTGAACGGTCTTACGGGCGAACTGGGACCTGCATTCCATCCTCTGCTGCACCTTTCGCCGCCAACGTCGATTTTACCAGAGGTATCGCAGTTTTTTTTGCGATCCGAACTGGCAACTCCGCCTCGGCCGCTAGCTCGCCGGCCGTCACCTCTCTCGCTTGTTCGGACTCTTGCGAACGGCTTCGTCTGGCAACCTTGTGCTTAATAGCCACTGATTTTCCGACCTTCTTGCTGACTTGGAAATGACAGTCTTCGTCCGAAGAAGAGGAAGAATTGATTCTTCTCCTCTTGGCCCGAGGATCCGCTAGGAACTCCCGAATCCTCCTCCAACGCTTGACTGGCGCTCGCCGTGACGTTATCGGACTTAGCGATGACGCCGAACTAGAGGAAGAAGACGAAGAAGGCGAATCACACTTTTTCTTTTTGTCTCTCTTATTCATTCTCTCCTCTATATCCTGTAACTTCTGCATTAGTTTGCATTGACTGATCAGAAGGCGTATTAGCGTCTGGGGTGCAGCGAAAAAAAAGGAGGCCGAGAATCGGTCTGTGACGTCATCACGCCTGCCATCTCAGAGTGTGACGTATGTTGTGACGTCATCCCTCTCGTAGGGAGAGACTGAGAGGTTTCTGCTGGTAACCGCACGTTTGCTGCCAAATTACCTCCCACGTTCTGCATCGCTGTAAATACTGAGTGGGATAGGTGAAGCAGCGGCATTAATTCCCATAAATTGCAAGCCCGGGGGATGAGGAACATTCAGCGCTGCCGGACCCTGCTGGAACCGTGACGTCATATAATGCGCAAGCAGACCATCCAAGGTTGGTACGCCTGGTAGGCCTAGCGCTGACCACGTACCATCTAACCTATGCGCTTGCGTAGCAGGAGCCTGGAACAAAGATGGCGGATCTCCCCCTCTACTTGCTGGGAACAAAGGAGAGTGCAAATTATTCATAAAATTACCCAAGGCCCCTCCCGACGTTTCCGATACAGAACCGCTAGGAGAAACCGAAGGGGTATGAGACAATTCAAAAGCAGGTGGAGAAACCATATGGAGCAGCCTGGTTTATTACCGATACAAAAGAAGCCGGTAAGGTTTGGTCATCCAAAGATGGCGTCACCCCCTTTCTTTTGTATTGGCTTTTCCCATAGAACTTCTTCCACTGTTCCACCGACCAACCGCGACAAACAGAACACGGATTAGTAACCGTACTAACGGTTTTCCCTGCACCTACTACACGTTGGATGAGGATCCGTCGACACCGAGGTTAGGAACCTAGAACAAGGGAAGCACTGACTCCTGGGCATTTCCTTTGTCTCCTCTTCGAAGCGGTAGACGATCCCGATGTTGAGGCAAAATTCTCCATCATACCACGTATACACTCTTACCACACACTGATCACACTTGGAGAAAGAAAAGGAATGAAAAATAAAAAATGAAATGGATAAAGAACGGGCAAACTGAAAAAACCGGCTTTAATAAATGGAGATAGACAGTAACACGTCTTATCTTAAAGGCGGTAGGAAAATAACTGATGGGTCACAGGTAGCCGTGGGCATTCTGGGTATACATGCGTGACCTGGTATAGATGCCATTAGTCCTGGATCTCACAAGTGTAATTTTAATTTCTACCGGTTTCCAGCTTGGCGCTAGTAAATCCTAATGTTAAGACCTCAGGTTTGTTAGTTAGTGAAAAATACAAATTAGTTACAAATTGTATATTTAGTATGATATCACATGTTCAGATTTTGCAGCACTTTATAATGTTTTGGGGATCCACAATACTTGATGGGTATGAGATGAACTTTGCCATACATCCTTGCTTGTGGACCTTATAGTGGATGACAGAATGGCTCGCTCAAGACAAAGGGTAGGAGAATGTAAGAAGAAATCAAGTTAATGTAAATGATAATACATAATGAACTTTGGTATACAAGTACGTATTGAGATGGCCAAAACTATTACTCCATTTTTTAAATAAACCTTACCTCCCCATTATGTAGCTTTTACTTCCACACTAACAGGAGTTAAAACTATGTAATGGAGAGGTAAATTTTGAAAAAGTAAATACTAAATTAAGTTTTTATATTTTAATTTGAGGATAGTGAATGCTTTTGAAGGATATTCAATGAAATGAACTTGAATGATTTTTAGCAATTCACATTTAACCATTTACATCAGATTTCCACTTTATTGTATTGTATATTAAGTGAATTTCTTCACTCGTGGTTTTTGCACTTCTTGAGTTATCTGATCAGGTCTGTCTCTGCCCTGTCTTCATTGTCTTTTGCATATTTTCATTGGTTACTTACTCTTCCATCTCCTCCATATATTCATCATTAAGCATTTTTGTACATGAACTTCCCTGCCAGATATATACATAGCTTACGACTCTGACGTCACGACAGAAAATTCAAAACTCGCGGCACACGCTACAGGTAGGTCAGGTGATCTACCTTACCCGCCGCTGGGTGGCAGGTGTAAGAACCAACCCCCCTTTTCAGTCAGATTTTTCTCTGTCGCCGGCTTAACAGCACCTGTTGTTAAGTCCTCTCGATAGTGGATTTATTCTCGTCACCGACGATTCTTGGATTGACTAATTTGGTGATGTACCCTTTGTTCGTTGGCTTGGCATACGCTATTTTGGATCGTTTTTTTGGATTGTTCTTTGTTTATTTCTCATAATGGCTGATTCTGAACTTAAGAAATCTTCTATGTTTAGAGTATGTTCGAAGAGTGAATGTAAGGTGAGGCTTCCTAAAGCGTCTTTAGACCCTCACAGTGTGTGTATGAACTGTAGGGGGAATGAATGTTCTTTCGTTAACCCTTGTCAAGAGTGTGAAAGGTTGGATGAGGACGGATGGAAGTCTCTTTCTGCCTACTTTAGGAAGTTAGAGAAGGATAGAGCGCGTAAGGCTTCTTCCAGGAGTTCAAGTAGGTCTCTTGTTAGCGAACTTGATGTTGAGAACCCGACAGTAGACGTAGTTCCTTCTCCTGTTTCAGCCCCTGCTCCTAGCTTTGAACCCGAAGATTCGTGTTCGGAGAACGCAGTAAGGAGTAACGAGAGCAAAGTACGCTCTTATAAAGGTAAGAGTGACAGTGAAAGTGATAAGTGCAGTGCCCCTAGTGCAGTGGAGGGTGCGTCTGACCGGCTCACTAACGCTTCTAGGCCTAGACCTCTTCCAGACTCCCAGACCCAGTGGAGGAGGAAAGTCGAAAGCCGCAGGAAGGTTAGGGAGAACCCCCACCGGTCAGGCGTCCCCTCGGCAGATCCTGTTGCTCGCTCCCAGGCTGCCTTGGATAGAGCCAAGAAGGAAGTGTTGAGACAGTGCTTCTCGTCTTCTTCGTCGCCTTCTCCTAAGCGTAGATGGAGCGCTTCGGAGTCATCTCGCCCTCTCAAGAGAGCTTGGAAGGAGCCTTGCGCCCTTCCTTCCAGCCCCGAATCCTTCTCAGAAGAACCAGAGATCGAGCGTAAGAGAGCCAGGAGATCTCAAGGATCCTCTTCTCCTTTCCGCGCTCGGGCTGCTACTCCGACCGAAGAGTTTGAGAGATCGCCAGCGCGCATCTTGGCCGGCCTACAGGCGCAGATTTCTGCTTTAGCCAACTCGTTAGTGGGGAGTTCTCACCGTCGGAAGGACATCTCTCTACAGGTGAAGAAGTCAAAGAAGGATTCTGCGGATTTTTTGCCTAATGCAGAAAAAGTGCAAGAGCCTCGCAGCAGAGCCTCTTTCATTAAAGAGAGACTCAGTCGCTCTCCGAGCAGGCGCTCCTTTCACGATAGCAGATGTAAGGATCTTGACAGGCGTTCTTCTCCTGAACACCGCTCTCCTAGTTTTAGGGAGGATAGACATCACTCTCCGAAGACTCGCTCCTCTTCTTGTAAACGTCAAGAGTTTGACAAGAACAAGGATTCTCGTTCCGTCCAAGATCGCAGTAGGCGCTCTTCACCTGGAAGCCGCTCTCCTCTGTATAGGCGCACGGAGACTAGTAGGCGCTTTTCTCCGGATTTTGTTTCTTCGCCTGAGATTCGTTCCGCCATTCTGTTGCAATAAAAGGATCAAGTTAAGGTTTGCAAAATAGCCTAGGCAAGCAAAGAACAGACCTAGGCTCAAGTCAAGACACCCAAAACAACCCCAACCCCCCACCAAAACAAATCAAGACCCTCCAAGATCGCAAACCCTAATCCGGTGCCTTCACTCTCGGATATAGCCGCTCTCGAGCGCACTCGTTTCTAAGATAGGCTACTCAGTATCCTCGCAAATGACGTTTAGCGCTCTGATAGGACGATTCTCATTCTCGGAAGACGACCTTTTCTCGCCTTTCTGTATGACTAGGCCGCAAGCGTCCCCCTTTGAACAAAGGCGAAGTTTGGATTTGGATCAAGCCATCAACCAACAACCTAACCGGGCCCTCGAACAAAAAGCGAACCAAACTTCTAGCCAAACAACTTGACAAGGACGCCCTAGACAGAGCCGTAGACCTGACGGCGTAATAGTATTCGCCCTGATTAAGCCACATCGCTAAAGCACCCATAATCCTCCCAAACGCCTCCTCATTACTGGTAGTAGAGCCCCCATTCACGTTGTCTGCCTAGGAGCAAGGATTTGGGAAGCTCTGGGCGACCTCGCCCCTTCTAGGCTCAGGCCGCCCAATCTTTATTAGTAGGGTGCGTTCTCCTAACCGTAGGTCCGCTACTCCCCTAAGCTGAGGTCCTCCCTCCCAGGCTCGGCGCGACACTTCTCCCGACAAAAGCCCAGGCCGACAAATCTCCCAGCAGAGCGAGGACCAGCCATTCTACCCGCCGGACGCCTTCCTGGCAAGTAAGGCCGCCATTATCGCCCCGGCGCAGGCGCGCTCTACCCCCAGGCCAACCCGCGCTCTCCACCAGCCAACGAGGAGTCACCCACTTCCCAGGCCACTCCTCCCCATAGGCAGCTGCGCCATCCCGCTCCACGTAGGAGGATTCTCCCTCGGCGCGTAGGCGCCTCATCTACCCCTAGGAAATGCCAGCTCTCCCTCTATCGCACGGGCACAACGCCCCCCGAATTCAGGTCCAAACGGTCTTTTTCTTGGGGCAAGCAAGGACATTGGTTGCCTTCCGCACTACCGGGAAGGGAATTCTTTTCCGAAGGCCGATTCTTCAGGTTCCTGTTACAAGAGATTGACGGAACTCCTCTTACAAGAATTTGGAGAGTCTCTTTCGGCGGTTGCACCTCCTTCTCCCCCTTCCTTATTTTCTACAGCTAAAACTTCGAAGACGTCGTCGGTGGTGAGGATGAAACCTACGGTGTCAATGAAGAAAGCGCTCAAGAGCTTCGACGATTGGTTGGTCTCCAAGGAGGAGAAGGGGAAGACAGTTTTTTCCTTCCCACCTTCCAAACTGACCGGAAAGATGGGATTCTGGTACGAGTCGGGGGAACCTTTGGGTTTGACTCTTCCAGCTTCTGCAGACGCGGACTTCTCTTCGTTGGTGGATTCCGCGCGTCGTTCGGCGCTTAATTCAGCTAAGACGACGTGGGGAATGAGCGAACTCGACCACCTTCTGAAGGAATGTTTCCGGGTGCTGGAAGTGTTTAACTTCCTCGACTGGACGCTAGGAGTCTTAGCTAAGAAGACGAGGGATCAAGACTTTATCTCCAGAGGATTTATATTCAGTATTGTCTTGCTTGGACAAGGCAGTGAGAGACGGTTCTGGAGAGATAGCTTCGCTTTTCGGGGCAGGAGTTGTTAAGAAGAGGGCAGTTTTCTGCTCCTTTTTAACCAAAGCGGTGTCGCACGCGCAGAGATCGTCGCTGTTATTTGCAAATCTTTCCCAGCAACTCTTCCCCAAGAAGATCATTAATGACATTTCCAACGCTCTTTCTGCTAAAGCGACACAAGATATGTTGGCTCGCTAAGCGAGAATTCCTAAGGCTTCTTTTCAACCTAAGGCGAAGAAGGAGACGTCGATCAAGCAAGAGCCCTTTCGAGGAGGCCCTTCTTCCCGCGCTTCTTCCTCCATAGGAACAAGACCTCCTAGAAGAGGAAGGACCTTCTCTCGTTCTATCAGAGCGAAGAAATAGTACGAGTGTCCTCCAGACTGCAGTAGGTGCCAGACTGCTGAGTTTTATGCAGACGTCTGGGAGCACAGAAGGGGGCGGACAACTGGTCCCTCTCTATAATCAAAAAAGGATACCTCATTCCCTTCGTGTCAGACCACCTTTGACCACCACACCAAGGGAGTTAGTGGCCAGGTACAAAGACCCTCACATGAATCAGGCCCTTGCTCTAGCAGTAGAGCTGATGCTGGAGAAGCAAGCGATAGAGATGGTGCAGGACCCTCATTCCGCGGGTTTCTACAACCGTCTTTTTCTTGTGCCCAAGAACTCAGGAGGATGGAGACCGGTTCTGGACGTAAGTGCCCTGAATGTCTTTGTGAAGAAGAGAAGGTTTACGATGGAGACGACATCCTCAGTATTAGCCGCCCTTCGTCCAGGGGACTGGATGGTGTCACTAGACCTTCAGGACGCTTATTTTCATGTGCCAATCCATCCTTCTTCGTGCAAGTTCCTGAGATTCATGTGGAAAGGGAAAGTGTTTCAGTTCAGGGCTTTGTGCTTCGGCCTCTCCACAGCCCCTCAAGTCTTTACAGGGCTGATGAAGAACGTAGCCCAATGGCTTCATCTCGAAGGAGTGAGGGTGTCCCTTTACTTGGACGATTGGCTGATCAGGGCCAAATCGAAGCAGAAATGTCTGGAGGACCTTCACATCACTCTGACTTTAGCGAGTTCTCTGGGTTTACTGATAAACTTCGAGAAATCACAGCTAATCCCCAGCCAAGATCGTATTTATTCTGGGATTCGGATGGTTCTCAGGTTTTTCGGGCTTTTCCATCCCCGGAAAGGATCAACCGTCATGCAGAGAAGGTCGCAACCTTTCTGGAGAAAGATGTATGCACAGCGAGGGAGTGGATGAGTCTGTTGGGGACACTCTCCTCGCTGGAGCAATTCGTTTCTCTAGGGAGGTTGCACCTCAGACCCCTACAGTTCTTCCTGAATCGGAACTGGAATCGGGGTGCTCAGAACCTAGATTTTGTATTCAAAATCTCGAACGAGATAAAAGAGGATCTCCGATGGTGGGCAGACCCTCTTCTTTTCAAGGAAGGCATTTCCTTACAGTTTGAAGACCCCGACCTAGTCTTATTTGCAGACGCATCGGACAAAGGTTGGGGAGCGACTCTAGGATCCAGAGAAGTGTCAGGCACCTGGATGGGGGAACAGGTGTCCTGGCATATAAACAAAAAAGAGCTCATGGCGATTTGGTTAGCCCTCAAGGAGTTCGAGCCTCTCGTTCAGAAGTCTTCAGTTCAGGTCAACTCGGACAACACCACAGCCCTGGCTTACATTCGGGAACAAGGGGGTACTCACTCATTCTCCCTGTATGAAACAGCAAGAATGCTCCTCTTGTGGGCGGAGGAAAGGGAGATAAGTCTCCTCACCAGGTTCGTACAGGGAGAAAGAAATGTCAGAGCAGATCTGCTCAGCAGAAGAAACCAAGTCCTTCCCTCAGAATGGACCCTTCACTCGGACGTATGCCAGGGACTGCGGAAGATCTGGGGCAGACCTCATCTGGACCTCTTCGCAACTGCCAGGAACGCGAGGATAGACCTGTACTGTTCACCGATTTCAGACGCGAAAGCAGTAGCGGTAGACGCGTTCCTGTTGGACTGGAGCAACCTAGACCTTTATGTGTTTCCTCCTTTCAAGATTCTAGGGGAGACTCTAAGGAAATTCTCAGCGTCAGAAGGAGCAAGGATGACCTTGATAGCTCCATTCTGGCCCGCCCAGGACTGGTTCACAGAGGTACTGGAATGGTTGGTAGATGTTCCAAGATCTCTGCCACTAAGAGTCGATCTGCTCAAACAGCCCCACTTCAACAGGTTTCACAAGAACCTCCCCGCTCTCAGTCTAACTGGATTCAGACTATCAAGAGTCTGGTCAGAGCTAAGGGGTTTTCGGCAAAGTCTGCAAGAGCAATTGCCAATGCACGTAGACCTTCCACTTCCAGGGTCTACCAGTCGAAGTGGGATGTTTTTTGACGTTGGTGCAGGAATCAGAACGTTTCCTCCTCCAGTACCTCTGTGACCCAGATAGCAGATTTTCTTATTTTCCTGAGGGAAAAATGCAGTTTGGTAGTCTCTACCATTAAGGGCTACAGGAGTATGCTATCTTCTGTGTTCAGACACAGGGGATTAAACATCTCCGAAGATAAGGATCTGCATGACTTAATCAAGTCGTTTGAGACTTCTAAAAGGAACTCTTGTTTAACACCAAGTTGGAACCTGGATGTAGTGCTATCGTTCTTAAGATCCGCTAGATTCGAACCTCTCCATTCAGCTTCCTTCAGAGATCTTACTATGAAGACTTTGTTTCTCTGCGCTTTAGCTTCGGCTAAGAGAGTAAGCGAAATGCAAGCTTTGGAAGGAGATGTTGGGTTCCAAGGAGACTCAGCTGTGTGTTCGTTTCTCCCGTCTTTCTTGGCCAAGAATGAAAACCCCTCTTCACCTTGGCCCAGGAGCTTCGAAATTAAAAGCTTATCCTCTCTAGTTGGATCAGAAGAGGAGAGGTCCCTTTGCCCTGTAAGGAGCTTAAAGTTTTATCTCCAGAAGAAGAAACAACTTGGGGCTAACTCAGACATCCTGTGGTGTTCCGATAGAGATCCTAGTAGGCCCTTATCAAAGAATGCCCTGTCATTCTTTATAAGGAACCTTATCAAAGAAGCTCACGCATCTTGTGACCAAGATCAGTTTAGACTTCTTAAAGTCAAGGCACATGAGGTAAGGGCCATCTCTACGTCTTTGGCTTTCAAGAAGAACATGTCCCTACAAAACCTCATGAAGGTGACTTATTGGAGGTGTGAGTCAGTCTTTGCCAACCACTACCTGAAAGACGTAAGAATTACGTATGAGAAGTGCTTTGGGTTAGGCCCGTACGTATCGGCGGATTCAGTGCTGGGGCAGGGAGCTGAAGCATATCCTTTTAAAATATTTTCCATTATTGTATTTGTATTGTTTTTTTGGTTGTGGGAAGGAGGATGCAGGAGGCATCTCCTTCTTTCGTAGTATTAACATTTGTATTTTGGTTAGGTGATCATTTTGTGCTTGAAGCTCCTTGCAAGGGTAGTGGACAGGTTCTGTCATTTAAGTGGGTTGATCCCCATTGACTAGACCCTAACTGGATTCTGTCAAGTAAGAGGAGTCAGTTCCCATTGGTAGACCCAAAGAGTTTTTCAGCTGTAGGTCACGCCCTCGCTGTAACTCTTCAGGCAACGCAGACTTGTA
>NC_087204.1:28107105-28154815 GCF_015104395.2 Macrobrachium nipponense | reverse complement strand
TACAAGTCTGCGTTGCCTGAAGATTACAGCGAGGCGTGACCTACAGCTGAAAAACTCTTTGGGTCTACCAAGGGAACTGACTCCTCTTACTTGACAGAATCCAGTTAGGGTCTAGTCAATGGGGATCAACCCACTTAAATGACAGAACCTGTCCACTACCCTTGCAAGGAGCTTCAAGCACAAAACGATCACCTAACCAAAATACAAATGTTAATACTCGAAAGAAAGGAGATGCCTCCTGCATCCTCCTTCCCACAACCAAAAAAAAACAATACAAATTACAATAATGGAAAATATTTTAAAAGGATATGCTTCAGCTCCCTGCCCCAGCACTGAATCCGCCAATACGTACGGGCCTAACCCAAAGCACTTCTCATACAATAATTCTTACGTCTTTCAGGTAGTGGTTGGCAAAGACTGACTCACACCTCCAATAAGTCGCCTTCATGAGGTTTTGGTAGGGACATGTTCTTCTTGAAAGCCAAAGACGTAGAGATGGCCCTTACCTCATGTGCCTTGACTTTAAGAAGTCTAAACTGATCTTGGTCACAAGATGCGTGAGCTTCTTTGATAAGGTTCCTTATAAAGAATGACAGGCATTCTTTGATAAGGGCCTACTAGGATCTCTATCGGAACACCACAGGATGTCTGAGTTAGCCCCTTTAAGTTGTTCTTCTTCTGGAGATAAAAACTTTTAAGCTCCTTACAGGGCAAAGGGACCTCTCCTCTTCTCCGATCCAACTAGAGAGGATAAGCTTTTAATTTCGAAGCTCCTGGGCCAAGGTGAAGAGGGGTTTTCATTCTTGGCCAAGAAAGACGGGAGAAACAACGAACACACAGCTGAGTCTCCTTGGAACCAACATCTCCTTCCAAAGCTTGCATTCGCTTCTCTCTTGACGCTCCTTTGCCGAAGCTAAAGCGCAGAGAAACAAAGTCTTCATAGTAAGATCTCTGAAGGAAGCTGAATGGAGAGGTTCGAATCTAGCGGATCTTAAGAACGATAGCACTACAATCCAGGTTCCAACTTGGTGTTAAACAAGAGTTCCTTTTAGAAGTCTCAAACGACTTGATTAAGTCATGCAGATCCTTATCTTCGGAGGATGTTTAATCCCCTGTGTCTGAACACAGAAGATAACATACTCCTGTAGCCCTTAATGGTAGAGACTATAAACCAAACTGCATTTTTCCCTCAGGAAAAATAAGAAAATCTGCTATCTGGGTCACAGAGGTACTGGAGGAGGAAACGTCAAAAAACATCCCACTTCGACTGTAGACCCTGGAAGTGGAAGGTCTACGTGCATTGGCAATTGCTCTTGCAGACTTTGCCGAAAACCCTTAGCTCTGACCAGACTCTTGATAGTTCTGAATCCAGTTTAGACTGAGAGCGGGGAGGTTCTTGTGAAACCTGTTGAAGTGGGGCTGCTTTTTGAGCGATCGACTCTTAGTGGCAGAGATCTTGGAACATCTACCAACCATTCCAGTTACCTCTGTGAAACCAGTCCTGGGCGGGCCAGAATGGAGCTATCAAGGTCATCCTTGCTCCTTCTGACGCTGAGAATTTCCTTAAGAGTCTCCCTAGAATCTTGAAAGGAGGAAACAACATAAAGGTCTAGGTTTGCTCCCAGTCCAACAGGAACGCGTCTACCGCTACTGCTTTCGCGTCTGAAATTGGTGAACAGTAACAGGTACTTATCCCTATCCTCGCGTTCCTGGCAGTTGCGAAGAGGTCCAGATGAGGTCTGCCCCAGATCTTCCGCAGTCCCTGGCATACGTCTGAGTGAAGGGTCCATTCTGAGGGAAGACTTGGTTTCTTCTGCTGAGCAGATCTGCTCTGACATTTCTTTTCTCCCTGTACGAACCTGGTGAGGAGACTTCTCTCCCTTTCCTCCATTTTGCCCACAAGAGGAGCATTCTTGCTGTTTCATACAGGGAGAACTGAGTGAGTACCCCCTTGTTCCCGAATGTAAAGCCAGGGCTGTGGTGTTGTCCGAAGTTGACCTGAACTGAAGACTTCGAACGAGAGGCTCGAACTCCTTGAGGGCTAACCAAATCGCCATGAGCTCTTTTTTTGTTTATATTGCATGGACACCTGTTCCCCCATCCAGGTTGCCTGACACTTCTCTGGATCCTAGAGTCGCTCCCCAACCTTTGTCTGATGCGTCTGCAAATAAGACTAGGTCGGGGTTTCTTCAACCACCGTAAGGAAATGCCTTTCCTTGAAAAGAAGAGGGTCTGCCCACCATCTCGGAAGATCCTCTTTTATCTCGTTCGAGAAATTTTGATACAAAATCTAGGTTCTGAGCACCCAGATTCCAGTTCCGATTCAGGAATAACTGTAGGGGTCTGAGGTGCAAACCTCCCTAGAGAAACTAATTGCTCCAGCGAGGAGAGTGTCCCCAACGGAGACTCATCCACTCCCTCGCTGTGCATACATCTTTCTCCATAGAAAGGTTGCGACCTTCTCTGCATGAGGAACGGTTGATCCTTTCCGGGGCATGGAAAGCCCGAAAAACCTGAGAAAACCATCCGAATCCCCAGATAAATACGATCTTGGCTGGGATTTTAGCTGTGATTTCTCGAATTTGTATCAGTAAACCAGAGAACTCGCTAAAGTCAGAGTGATGTGAAGGTCCTCCAGACATTTCTGCTTCGATTTGGCCCTGATCAGCCAATCGTCCAAGTAAAGGGACACCCTCACTCCAACCTTCGAGGATGAAGCCATTGGGCTACGTTCTTCATCAGCCCTGTAAAGACTTGAGGGGCTGTGGAGAGGCCGAAGCACAAAGCCCTGAACTGAAACACTTCCCTTTCCACATGAATCTCAAGGCACATGAAAATAAGCGTCCTGAAGGTCTAGTGACACCATCCAGTCCCCTGGACGAAGGGCGGCTAATACTGAGGATGGTCGTCTCCATCGTAAACCTTCTCTTCTTCACAAAGACATTCAGGGCGCTTACGTCCAGAACCGTCTCCATCCTCCTGAGTTCTTGGCACAAGTAAAAAGAACGGTTGTAGAAACCCGCGGAATGAGGGTCCTGCACCATCTCTATCGCTTGCTTCTCCAGCATCAGCTCTACTGCTAGAGCAAGGGCCTGATTCATGTGAGGGTCTTTTTGTACCTGGCCACTAACTCCCTTGGGGGTGTGGTGGGTCAAAGGTGGTCTGACACGAAGGGAATGAGGTCCTCCTTTTTTGATTATAGAGAGGGAACCAGTTGTCCGCCCCCCTTCTGTGCCCAGACGTCTGGCAAAACTCAGCAGTCTGGCCACCTACTGCAGTCTGGAGGACACTCGTACTATTTCTTCTTCGCTCTGATAGAACGAGAGAAGGTCTTCCTCTTCTAGGAGGTCTTGTTCCTATGGAGGAAGAAAGCGCGGGAAGAAGGGCCTCCTCGAAAGGGCTCTTGCTTGATCGACGTCTCCTTCTTCGCCTTAGGTTGAAAAGAAGCCTTAGGAATTCTCGCTTAGCGAGCCAACATATCTTGTGTCGCTTTAGCAGAAAGAGCGTTGGAAATGTCATTAATGATCTTCTTGGGGAAGAGTTTGCTGGGAAAGATTTGCCAAATAAACAGCGACGATCTCTGCGCGTGCGACACCGCTTTGGTTAAAAAGGAGCAGAAAACTGCCCTCTTCTTAACAACCCTGCCTGAAAACGAAAAGCGAAGCTATCTCTCCAGAACCGTCTCTCACTGCCTTGTCCAAGCAAGACAACTACTGAATAATAAATCCTCTGGAGATAAAGTCTTGATCCCTCGTCTTCTTAGCTAAGACCTCCTAGCGTCCAGTCGAGGAAGTTAAACACTTCCAGCACCCGGAACATTCCCTTCAGAAGGTGGTCGAGTTCGCTCATTCCCCACGTCGTCTTAGCTGAATTAAGCGCCGAACGACGCGCGGAATCCACCAACGAAGAGAAGTCCGCGTCTGCAGAAGCTGGAAGAGTCAAACCCAAAGGTTCCCCCGACTCGTACCAGAATCCCATCTTTCCGGTCAGTTTGGAAGGTGGGAAAGGAAAAAACTGTCTTCCCCTTTTCTCCTCCTTGGAGAACAACCAATCGTCGAAGCTCTTTGAGCGCTTTCTTCATTGACACCGTAGGTTTCATCCTCACCACCGACGACGTCTTCGAAGTTTTTAGCTGTAGAAAATAAGGAAGGGGGAGAAGGAGGTGCAACCGCCAAAAGAGACTCTCCAAATTATTGTAAGAGGAGTTCCGTCAATCCTCTTGTAACAGGAACCTGAAGAATCCTTCGGAAGATCTTCCTCGGAAGCACCATGTCCTTCTTCCGAAGAAAGACGTTTGGACGATCGGCTGCCTATAGGAGAGCTTTTCCTAGGAGAGCGCCTACCAGGAGAACTCCTACTGGGAGAGCGCCTGCTGGGAGAGTGCCTGTTGGGAGAGCGCCTGTTGGGTGAGAGCGCTTGCTGGGGAGGAGCGCCTGCCGTTCGGGGAGCAGTCCGGCCTGCCGGCGAGCGCACCTGCCGGAGGGCGCCTGCCGGGAGAGCGCCTGCTGGGGAGAGCGCCTGCTGGGAGGAGCGCCGCCTGCTGGGAGAGCGCCTGCTGGGAGAGAGCGCCTGCATGAGAAGCGCCAGCGAGTAGGCCTGTAGGGAGAGCGCCTACTAAAAGAGCGCCTGCTAGAGGAGGCGCGTCTGTCCAAATCCTTGTCAGAGACAACTGAAGGGCTCCTAGTATGAGGAGAGCGTCTATCAGGAATCTTACGCCTGCTAGGCTCTAGGCGCCTGTCAAGTTCTAAGCGCTTGTCAGGCCCTTGGTGTTTGTCCAATCCAACTCGCTTGTCAGGCTCTTGGCGCCTGTCACAAAGCGAAAAGTCTTCCGAAGAAGAACGTCTATCATACGCAAAGCGTTTTGCGAGATACTGAGTGCCTATCTAAACGATGTGCGCCTCGCAAGAAGAAGGCGATAGTCTAGTCTGTCTCTTGCTAGGCTCTTTGCGCCTACTATCTTTTTATTTGACAGATGGCGAACGAATCTCAGGCAGAAGCAAACAAAATCCGGAGAAAAGCGCCTACTAGTCTCCGTGCGCCTATACAGGAGGAGAGCGGCTTCCAGGTGAAGAGCGCCTACTGCGATCTTGGACGGAACGAGAATCCTTGTTCTTGTCAAACTCTTGACGTTTACAAGAGAGGAGCGAGTCTTCGGAGAGTGATGTCTATCCTCCCACCTAAAACTAGGAGAGCGGTGTTCAGGAGAAGAAACGCCTGTCAAGATCCTTACATCTGCTATCGTGAAAGGAGCGCCTGCTCGGAGAGAGCGACTGAGTCTCTCTTTAATGAAAGAGGCTCTGCTGCGAGGCTCTTGCACTTTTTCTGCATTAGGCAAAAAATCCGCAGAATCCTTCTTTGACTTCTTCACCTGTAGAGAGATGTCCTTCTGACGGTGAGAACTCCCCACTAACGAGTTGGCTAAAGCAGAAATCTGCGCCTGTAGGCCGGCCAAAGATGCGCGCTGGCGATCTCTCAAACTACTCGGTCGAGTAGCAGCCCGAGCGCGGAAAGGAGAAGAGGATCCTTGAGATCTCCTGGCTCTCTTACGCTCGATCTCTGGTTCTTCTGAGAAGGATTCGGTGGCTGGAAGGAAGGGCGCAAGGCTCCTTCCAAGCTCTCTTGAGAGGGCGAGATGACTCCGAAGCGCTCCATCTACGCTTAGGAGAAGGCGACGAAGAAGACGAAAAGCACTGTCTCAACACTTCCTTCTTGGCTCTATCCAAGGCAGCCTGGGAGCGAGCAACAGGATCTGCGGAGGGGACGCCTGACCGGTGGGGGTTTCTCCCTAACCTTCCTGCGGCTTTCGACTTTCCTCCTCCACTGGTCTGGGAGAGTCTGGAGAGGTCTAGGCCTAGAAGCGTTAGTGAGCCGGTCAGACGCACCCTCCACTGCACTAGGGGCACTGCACTTATCACTTTCACTGTCACTCTTACCTTTATAAGAGCGTACTTTGCTCTCGTTACTCCTTACTGCGTTCTCCGAACACGAATCTTCGGGTTCCAAAGCTAGGAGCAGGGGCTGAAACAGGAGAAGGAACTACGTCTACTGTCGGGTTGTTCTCAACATCAAGTTCGCTAACAAGAGACCTACTTGAACTCCTGGAAGAAGCCTTACGCGCTCTATCCTTCTCTAACTTCCTAAAGTAGGCAGAAAGAGACTTCCATCTGTCCTCATCCAACCTTTCACACTCTTGACAAGGGTTAACGAAAGAACATTCATTCCCCCTACAGTTCATACACACACTGTGAGGGTCTAAAGACGCTTTAGGAAGCCTCACCTTACATTCACTCTTCGAACATACTCTAAACATAGAAGATTTCTTAAGTTCAGAATCAGCCATTATGAGAAATAAACAAAGAACAATCCAAAAAAACGATCCAAAATAGCGTATGCCAAGCCAACGAACAAAGGGTACATCACCAAATTAGTCAATCCAAGAATCGTCGGTGACGAGAATAAATCCACTATCGAGAGGACTTAACAACAGGTGCTGTTAAGCCGGCGACAGAGAAAAATCTGACTGAAAAGGGGGGTTGGTTCTTACACCTGCCACCCAGCGGCGGGTAAGGTAGATCACCTGACCTACCTGTAGCGTGTGCCGCGAGTTTTGAATTTTCTGTCGTGACGTCAGAGTCGTAAGCTATGTACGTATATATCTGGCAGGGAAGTTCATGTACAAAAATGCTTAATGATGAATATATAGATGGAGATGGAAGAGTAAGTAACCAATGAAAATATGCAAAGACAATGAAGACAGGGCAGAGACAGACCTGATCAGTATAACTCAAGAAGTGCAAAAAACCACGAGTGAAGAAATTCACTTAATATACAATACAATAAAGTGGAAATCTGATGTAAATGGTTAAATGTGAATTGCTAAAAATCATTCAGTTCATTTATTTCATTGAATATCCTTCAAAAGCATTCACTATCCTCAAATTAAAATATAAAAACTTAATTTAGTATTTACTTTTTCAAAATTTACCTCTCATTACAATTACATATTTTGTAACTCCTGTTAGTGGTGGAAGTAAAAGCTACATAATGGGAGGAGGTAAGGTTTGTTTATTTAAAAATGGAGTAATAGTTTTGGCCATCTCAATATGACAATTTGTCCAAAATTGCATTTTTCCTAACTATACAAACCTGAGGTCCTTTTACAATAGGAAGGTACTAGCGGCAGCTGGATAGGTCGTAAGCTTTCGAACAAGGGGTTCGGTAGTTAACTGCTTGTCCGACAGGCGCTGCGCGCAGCGCGCTACTGAGGTAAACAAATCACTTTTGTTTTTCTTTTGGCCCAAGCAAAAAACTGCAGAGTTGAGGGGTGGCATGAGGTGGGGCTATGTGTAAAAGGACCTCAGGTTTGTATAGTTAGGAAAAATGCAATTTTGGACAAATTGTCATTTGTTCCGACACGGCATACAAACCTTCGGTCCTTTTACAATAGGAAGACTCACTTCTTGGTGGGAGGAATCTGAGTCTTTTGTGAACAGACTGGTGTTCGCCCAACCTTGGAAGCCTCCCTGGTCGTAAGAGGCAAGCGGAGGGATCCAAGCCTCTGTCCGAGTTGATCGGGGGTGTGCACCGCAGGATCAATGGTCAGACCTCTGGACCGAGTACTAAGAGAGAGGCATGCGTATCTCTTCGTACCAGCAATGTAAGAACTTGTTCCTGTACAGGAGCAAATATAAAAAGTCTGGGATGGGTTTGACTCTTGTAGGCATCCACTTCTTCCCCCCCTTGTAGAAGGAAGTGGTGGATATTCTGCTCCTATCCCTAGTGAAAGGGATAGGATGGGGCTCTGTCATATAGCTCACCTGCATCTCGTCCTCATCCAGCGTAGTGACGACCATGGCCCTCTGCCCACTAGGTAGAGGGGGGAAAAGATGGGAAAGAGAGAGCCAGTCACTCACTCACTTCACACATCCATCCACACAGTCACACCAGGACTCGATGCTGTTTCAGCCTGCGAGGGTCTGGGTTTAGCTACCCCCCAAAAAAAAACAAACTTAAAAAATGTTTGAGCAGCCACCACGGGTCCCAAGGAAAATGTATCCAAGGACCTGTGGGCGAATATCCCGAAGGTAGAAAGGACGTAAAGGTTAGTCTGTTTAGCGACTCCAAGCACCCCTGCCTTCAGACCTGCGCCACGGAGAAGTTCTTACGGAACGCAACGACGACGGCAATACTTCTGACTTTGTGCAAGCTCTCGGGTACGGGACGTACGGAGTCGTCACTACCATCAGCCTCATACGCCCTCCCCTGATGACCTCACGCAGCCAGAAATGAAATGAGTGTCTTGGTACTTCTTTCTTGGTGACCCCGTGCTAACGAAGAGGGCTCGACACTTAGGCCTGAGGTGTCGAAGTTCTCTTAGATAGCGGCCGTAGCGCCTCACAGGACAAAGCAGCATCTCATCCGCATCATTATCGGTGAAGTCCAATAGGGAGGAATCGTGAATGACTCGAACCTGTCGTCAGGATCGACGGGTTCTGAGTCTTCGCAACGAAGTTCGGGACGAAATCGAGCGTCACAGATCCCCATCCCCTGGAGTGTCGTACATCATAGGAAAGACCATGAAGTTCCCCTACTCTCTTCCGCCGATGCCAGGGCCAGCAAGAAGAGGGTCTTGAGGGTCAGATCCCTGTCTGACGACTCTCGGAGTGGCTCGAACGGCGTTTCGAGTCAGACTCCTAAGGACGAGAGTCACATCCCACGCAGGGGGCCTGAGTTCCCTGGGTGGGCAAGACCTTTCGAAGCTCCTCATAAGCAAGGAGATCTCGAACGAGTTCGAGATGTCCAATCCCCTCAGTTTCAGGAACGAGCGCCAAGCGGGCTCTGTATCCTTTGACTGTGGGGACTAGAGGAGCTTCTCTCGCGAAGAAAAACGAGGAAATCCGCTACCTGCTGAAGAGTGGCTCTGAGAGGAGATAGACCCCGTCTACGACACCAACCACAGAAGACGGCCCACTTCCCCTGGTACACAGCTGCAGAGGACTGACGGACGTTTTCCAGCCATCTCTGTTTGCTGCGCTACGAGAAAAGCCTCTCGTTCGCAAGAGATGGTGGATAACAGCCAGCCGTGAAGACGTAGAGACTGGACTGCTCGGTGGTACGCTCGACGTGTGGCTGGGCGAGAATTGTGCCAAGGGGGAATCTCTCTCGGTTCTCCTGCGAGAAGAGCCAGCAGGTCCGGATACCAAATGGCCTGTGGCCATTTGGGAGCCACCAGGATCATCCTGAGATTCGGGGTGACCATTGCTCGACTGATCACCTTGCGAATCAGGCTGAACGGGGGAAAGGCATAGGCGAAGAGGTTGTCCCACGGGTGTGAAGAGCGTCCTCTGCAGCTGCCCATGGGTCCGGCACGGCCGAGAAGAACACTGGAGCTTCCTGTTGTGCCGGGTGGCGAACAGATCCACGACTGGTCGCCCCCACAGGTCGAAGAGCCTTTCCGCCACGTCCTGGTGTAGAGACCATACGGTCCCTATCACCTGATCCCGACGGCTGAGCGTGTCTGCTACTACATTCCTCTCCCTGGAATGTAGCGTGCCGACAGCTCTATTTGAGTGTGCCTCGGGGCCCACTCGTGCAACTGACCTGCCGAGTCAACTGGTACAACGGGAGAGACACTAGTCCCCCCTGTTTGTTGACGTAGGCCACCACCGTGGTGTTGTCGCACATCAACACCACTGAGTGTCCCATCAAGCGGTCCTGGAACTCTTGGAGAGCGAGGAACGCTGCCTTGAGTTCCAGTACATTGATGTGAAGGTGCTTGTCGTTCTCGTCCCACACTCCTGAAGTCAGCAACTCCTCCAGGTGTGCGCCCCATCCCTCGGTCGATGCGTCTGAGAACAGCTGCATGTCGGGGGGGGAGTGCGCAGAGGCACTCCTCTTAAGAGGTTTCCTGTCGTCCAGCCACCAGGCTAGGTCCCTGCCTCACCCCTGTGTCAGTGACACTGGAAAGCTTGGGGGATCCGTCGCCTGTGACCAACCCTCCTTTAGTCTCCACTGAAGAGACCGCAGGTGAAGACGCCCGTGAGGGACTAACTTCTCGAGTGACGACAGGTGTCCGATCACGACTTGCCATCGCTGAGCTGCCTGTTTTTCCTGCCGAGACGGAGGAACTGGTTGGCCTGCTCCCTGAATCTGCTGATCCGCGAGTCTGCGGGAAAGACTCGCCCTGCTACCGTGTCGATCAGCATACCCAGGTACTTCATCCTCTTGCTTGGGCTCGAGATCGGACTTCTCGAAGTTCACCAACGATCCCCAGATCGTGGCAGAACTCGAGCCAGTCGATCCCTGTCCTGTAGCAACTGCGAGCGGGAGCTCGACAGGACTAACCAATCGTCGAGATTACCTCATCAGACGTATCCCGTGCGAAATGGGCCCAAGCAGACACCAGAGTGAACACTCGCGTGTAACACCTGTGGGGGCGGTTGAGAGGACCGAAGCACAGTGCCCTGAAACTGGTACACCGTCCGTCGAGGATGAAGCGGATGGTACTTTCTGGAGGACTGATGAATGGGTATTTGGAAATACGCATCCTCAAGTCCACTGAAAGCATGAAATCGTTTCTCCCTGATGGAGTCGAGCACTGAGCGTGCCGTTTCCATCGTGAACCGGGTCTGGCGAACAAACCGGTTCAGGGGAGAGAGATCTATCACCGGGCGCCAGCCTCCCGTTAGACTTTTTCACCAGGAAGAGTCGACTGTAAAAGCCCGGTGACTGATCCGTGACGATCTCTACAGCTCTCTTGCTCAGCATGGTCTTTATCTCCTGTCTCAGTGCTACGTCCTTCGATGACCCTGGAACGTACGACTGCTGTTGGACCGGGTTGGAGGTGAGGGGTGGCCGAGATTCGAAGGGTAATAGATATCCCTCCCGAAGGACATCTACAATCCAGGTCTCGGCGCCGTAGCGCTGCCAAGTTGCCCAATGGCTGGCCAGGCACCCCCCCACTTCCGGCCAGCAGGTGAGGGGGAACGCCGTCCCTAGCGTTTCCCCCCTTTCTTCGACTTCTCCCAGAGCCTCCACGGGATGAGGAGGGCTGGGAGGAGGGCTGGTTACGGCTCCCCTTGCCAGAAGTTGAAGAAGACAGAGTCATTCCTCGGGGCTTCGACGCAGCAACCGTCTTAGCCGCCGAGGAAGCGCTAGCCGAGCTCTTAGACTTGGCCGCAGTCCGAGGCTGCCCAGAAGCCTTCGAGACTGCCTGGTGAACCAGACGGTCACTGTCGTCAGTGCGCCGTCTGTCCACCGCAGCGTCCACCATCTCTCCTGGGAAGAGAGACGTGGAAACTCCCGTAGAGGTCCGTTTCGAAGTCCCAACGCCGCTTCACGCCCGGCCGCCCTGGAAACCCGAGTAAGGACAGCGTCCCTTCGTCGGAGAACCAGGTTGGCCCACAGGTTCACCGTCTGGTGGGCAAGGAAGGAGATGGCTCTTCCTCCAGACTGGCAAACAAGGTCTCCTGAAGGCCGAGTCATCTTCGGGAGAAATTCCCCCGGAGTTGGCTGCGACCTTAGATACTGTGAGGGACCACAGATTCTAGCCAGGAGACGGCCTGGAAAGCTGCCATGGCGGTAGATTCCAGGCCGAGTGCCTCTTGCTGTGAGAACCACAGGTTCTCGGACAGGAGCTGCTGCAGAGACACACCCGGAGTCAGCCTGGCTAACTCCGGGTTCACCTGTTTGGGCGGCATCATCGGGTCTTCAGATGGCACGTAAAAAACCGCCGCTGTTCGTAGCAGAGGAGGTGGAAGCAGCTTGCTCGACCTGCCAGACTTTGAGCGAAACCGTCTTGTCCGGAGACAAGCGATTCAACCTGGTCCAGCACTGAGTTTGCAAGCTCCGACCGCGGCAAACCCACCGTCGGTCTGGGTTCCCTCTTCGGGCCCCAGAACGACTCGAGCCGGGACGTGGGCTCGGATGGTGGGAGCGGTGATCCTTCCCCGAGGTCGTTGTGCTGACGAATCAGCGCAATAACCTCGGCAAAGTTCCTCTGGATCTCAGGAGTGACTGCATCCTGTGGAGTTGGACCGTCCCAGTCCCTCGAACAGGAGCACCTCCCGAGACCTTCCTCCCTCAAGGAGAGAGCAGCGACAGCCCCCTCTCGGTCTCCTCCAACCACCTGTGCGTACGACCTGGCTGGTCCGAGAACCGAGCCTGGTACGTACGACGCGGTGCGGGATCCTGAGGGGCGCACCCCTCACGATCACTCCTCAATACCCTCCCCTCCCGGTGTAACCTGAGGAGGTTGAAGGTATGGGAGAGGAAGACCTGACGCTCTCTCCTCGCTCGCTGGTAGGACCAGCGGCCTTGGAGGACTGCAGGCGATCGCCAACCCGCGGTGGCGATCGAGCTGCAGACCTAGTCGAGCCGTCTCGCTGTGGAGAACGGCTGGACCGAGAACAGCGGCCCGGTCTCGTGTGTCAGAGGAGCTGGTGCTGGTCGCCGTACCCGATCGCTCTCTGTGAGAGCGACGGTCAGGCGACCGGCGAGCTCCACTGTCACGGTGAGATCGGTGCTTATCCTCACGGTGCGTCAGTTCGCTGGTACCAGCCGTGGCTGGTGCCGGCGAACGGGGGGACCTCTTCCCAGCCTCAGCCCGTGGCCGGTCATGGACCGTCACGTCCGCCCGGGTAGCCAGCTGCTCGCCGCGAGAGCGAGCGAGAGTGGCCTGGTGTGAGAGTCGCGTGAGCGGCTGTCACCAGTCTTCCGCTCCGTGCCGTGAACCTGACGCTGAGCGGACTCAGAGGTCTGGTTCCTGGCTGCACGGTCGCTGGTAGGCGACCGTACACTCGGTACCTCTCGCGAACGAGTGGCCGAGCCGGACCCTGCTGCTGTGGCCGAACCACTGACAGCAGGTGAGGAAGTGCCGGTGTTAGCCGGCACTCCTCTGGTCCCCGTAGTCTTCTTCCTTGCGGAGAAGAGACGGGTCCTGCTCCCGAAGGAGCAGGGCGACCAGCGGAAGAACCCCCGTCTCACCAGAGCGAGACGGGCCCTTAGAAGTTCCCGAAGGAGACTTCTTAGGGGGGGGGGAGGCGACCTTCTTCTTCTCGGCGGGGGTAGCCTTAGAAGAAGAAGGGGAAGAGGCGGGCAGACGACGACGACGACGAAGAAGACGATGAAGACGACGACGACACCTTCCTTCCTCTTCTTCTTCTTCTTCGTCAACCTCCTCAGGACCGACGTCAGATCTGTCATCCAGGACGGAGCCGGGGCTGCTGTTGCCGAAGCAACAGGGCCCAGGACGTACCTGTCCGAACAGACCAGCATCGGGAGCAGCGGCGCCAGGAACAGGAACAACATCAGCAGGTGCGAGCATCACGAGGAACGGTAGACGAGACAGCAGGAGCAGGTACAGGAACGGCAGCGTGGTCACGGCAGGTACGGCAGACTGTGTAGGCGGTCCAGATGGGCGGACCAGCGGCACAGACATCCTAGGTACCGGTGGGAGGTCCAGGGGCGAGCTCTTCGGGCACACGAAGTCCGGTCGCGGCAGCACGGCAAACCCAGGTGGCGGCATCACACTCCCCCGAGTTACGGCGACTGGCCCCTGCACCGATGTAGTGGGTGGTCACAGAGACCGCGTGCTGGGTGTACACCAGGTGAGGAGGTGAAGCGTAGCCGGGTGTTGTAAGGGTCGTGGTGGTGGTCGAGACCGTTGCATGGGTGACCGCCACGGCGCCAGCGAGATGGTTAGAGCAGCCCCTGGACACTCGGCACGCCCTGCCACCCCAACGATGCCCACACCTGTCCGAGGTCATCCTTCGCGGCAACCGCACCTGAGGAGGCAAAAGTCGGGGTGAGATTAGGGGGATCCTCTACCCGCTCGCCCGAAGACGAACGGATAGAGGACCCAGAGTACAACTGAACGTCAGGGTATCTAGCGCCCTCCTCCACACTCGACAAGTCAGGGGAAGAGAAGGACCTAGACCCCCCACCCCCCCGAAAGAGGGGAGGCGCGAGACATGGAAGTTGAACGGGCGGCAGGAAAGAAGACGAAGTGTCCGTCACCAAAGGAGTCGCGGGAGAGCTTTCCGACGACTCCTTTGCAGGCCTTCGTTTCTCCTGCCTCATACATAGTCCACTGCGCCTCCGACCAATCATTACACACATCACAGGGCTCGGCTCGGGTGCATTCGCGCCCCCCCCCCCCCGACACCGAGCAAACATAAAAATATGAGGGTCAATCTCCGGGAAACGATCTGAACTTCCCGCATTTACGCCCTTCGATACCCGGGCAAAGTCTCCGTGGGGTAGCGAGGCGAGGAGATTCCATCATAATCACTAATGAAGCAGCAATTAATATGAAAAAAAGAGAATAATTGTACTTACAATAACTCTTTCACACACAATTACAACCAATACTTAGAAAGCAAACGACGAGAAGCGGGCAGAGAGCGTCGAACAACACGTCCATCCACCGCGAGGCCGAAAGCAAAAGTGATTTGTTTACCTCCCAGTCGCTGCTGCGCGCGCCTGTCGACAAGCAGTTAACTACCGAACCCCTTGTTCGAAAGCTTACGACCTATCCAGCTGCCGCTAGTACCTTCCTATTGTAAAAGGACCGAAGGTTTGTATGCCGTGTCGGAACAAACGTACTTGTATACCAAAGTTCATTATGTATTATCATTTACATTAACTTGATTTCTTCTTACATTCTCCTACCCTTTGTCTTGAGCGTGCCATTCTGTCATCCACTATAAGGTCCACAAGCAAGGATGTATGGCAAAGTTCATCTCATACCCATCAAGTATTGTGGATCCCCAAAACATTATAAAGTGCTGCAAAATCTGAACATGTGATATCATACTAAATATATAGCGTTAGTGGGATAGCAGAATGCTTTTGCATACACAGACTTGAATCTTATTAGATCAACAATTTCACAAATATATATATATACTACTACAAACTTTGGGTTCCTTACCTTCCAGGACGCAACAGAGCCGGATCAATAAGATCTGGACGATTTGTAGCTGCCACTACAAACACATCTGCTGTGCCTGCTACGCCATCTAGCTCTGCTAAAAGGGCGGATACTATTCTGGAAATAGGAATATAAATAAAAGGGTACAGTACAATAACTTATGCAAGAACTATATGGTATTTTCCTCTAAAAATTAACTATCTAAATTACAACAGTGAATTTTGAGACTACATATCTTGTTCAGTCAGCAATATCCTCTTACTAACAAGATCCTCCATCAACCATTTTTCACTGGCACCTAAAAGTACAGTACTCTGAATACATGTGACTTGAGTCTGCATGTTAACCCTTTGAGGATACGCGGGTGAAGTCAAAATATGTCTGTGGCAAGACACTCACCCTTCGCTTAGTGAAAATCTTTGGCAATAATTCTTTTTTTTTTTTATAGCTTCATACTTCTGCTATATACAGTAGTCCCCCGTATTCACGGGGGATGCGTACCAGACTCCCCCGTGAATAGTTAGAACCCGTGAATAGTTGGAACCTCTATAAAAATGCTTGAAATAGCCTATTTTGTTGGTTGAAACTCAAGAAAAAGCCACTAAAATATTGTTATACCTGGTTTTTTAATAGTTTTATCACAAAAAGAGCATTTTATCATGAAATTGATAAAAAAATAACCCAGAAATTTGTGGATATTTCTCATAGAAAAATACTGAGAATAGGCAAATTTCCCAAAAATAATGGGGGGGATATGTTCCAGAGAGAAATCCGCAAATCTGGAGAGCATGAATACAGGGGAGCCCACTGTAAGTGAATTTGGTGTTATTTTAAAGCTAAAGAGTTTAACTTTAAATCAATATTTAAAATTGCCAAAAATTAAAAATTAAAAACTGACATCATGAGAAAAGGCTCTACGTATATTTATTATATGAATATAACAAAGCCGCTTATTTTCTTGAGCTTAGTAATAATCAGCACCATATCTCAGAATAGTATGCCTGAATAATTGTTTTGATTTACCACTACCTGACTATCATCTTCACTAATTTTCAAAATAATAATCACTCATCTCAATACAATTATCATTAAACAGTATTAATAACCTTAACAAGACCAAAGACACAAGTTTTTAGGATCTCATATGGCATGCTGAAAGAATATGTCCATGAACAACAGGTGGAAATTACTGCAATACAAAATTACAGAAACTGTACTGCTACAAGGCAAGAGATCAAAGAAAACAAATGAGAAGTGGAAAGTAGGAAGCAAAACAACAATGCAAAGAACCTTTGGCACTATCTAGAGTGGGCACACTGTAGGAGGTATGTACTTCCCCTACAGGGCTCTCTGAACTAAAAGGCATCTAGGGGAAGAGGACAGATTTCGTGAAAATGACATCAATTTGAAAGAATTACCATAAATTGAAAAATTTTTCACTGATACCTGAAAGAATGCTTCTCTCTACAAAATCTTTCTGTGCGAACTGAACAACCTACCTATCCATAACCCCACCAGAATCTCCTGAACGACCGCGGTTTGGTGCTAAAGAGTCCAATTCATCAAAGAATATAACACACGGAGCTGCTGCTTTGCCACGGGCAAATACTGTTAATGTAAAGAAATTTATTAATCATCCACATAAATACATTACCTCAAAATATCTAACCTCTATGTCAAGTTAAAATTATATAGGAAGCTAGCTACAGTACACAGCTTAGTACCTTCAATTTATGACATAAGCATTGTGTTAACATAAATATGATATTGTTATAATACAATAAAGTTTCATACATACTTACCTGGCAGATATATACTTAGCTAAGACTCCGTCGTCCCCGACAGAAATTCAAATTTCGCGCCCACTCGCTACTCGGTAGGTCAGGTGATCTAACCTGCCTGCTGGGCGGCAGGACTAGGAACCATTCCCGTTTTCTATCATATTTTCTCTCTTCCAACCCTGTCCTCCTGCGGGGCGGTGCCTGGGGTGGGCCATTAATTCGTATATTATCTGCCAGGTAAGTATGTATGAAACTTTATTGTATTATAACAATATCATTTTCATACAATGAACTTACCTGTCCAGATATATACTTAGCTGATTGCCCCCCTTTGGTAGGCGGGTAAGAGACAGCTAATATGGAATAGACAGGTAAACAACATATGTTGTAGGTATAAAAGAAAAACCTTGGTTCCTACCTGATAGGTGGTAGACTTCGTGGCTGTAGCCCGGTAGTCTGCATCACCTCAAGACTTTAGCGAGATATGTGATCTATGGCTAAGAGTTCTTGTGGGTCTGCCGATGGGTATATGAACCGCTTACTCGGCAGAGCCTGAAAGGACTTTGTCAATGGGTACTGGACCACTTCTATGACAACACACCTTATGAAGGAGCACAACCAATCCCGACCACCTGATCCTAACCACCATGTTAGTATATAGAATTGTTCTGAGTTATCCCCGAACTCATTACAAACAACCCATAACTCGAAATTAAAACGCATTCATACAAAAATTCTCAAAAAAAAAAAAAAAATTTTAATACTCCTCTAAAAGATATCACAAGAGTTCCTTACTGAACAACAGTGACTGGCCGCCAGTGCAGCACCGAGCCCTCTTTGTCAGCAGAAATCTAGAACATATCTAGTAGAAGGTATGTACAAAGTTAAGGATTGGTGTTTGCTCCCGTACCCAGTATCGTATCCGCCGATACGAAAGGCCCAGAGAAAAGCATTTCTCGTAGGTCACGCGAACGTCTTTAAGATAGTGAGATGCAAATACCGAATTGCACCTCCAATATGTCGTATCAATGATTTTCTTTAGAGACATATTCTTCTGAAAAGAGAGAGACGTCGCCACTGCTCTAACTTCATGAGCTTTTACTCTTAAAAGCGGAAAAGAGTCGTCAGGACAGAACTTGTGAGCATCTGTAATGACACTCCTTATGAAGAAAGCTAATGCGTTCTTAGACATGATTCTTGTGGGGTCCTTAATCGAACACCAACGACTTTGTCTAGAGCCTCCCATTTGTTTCTTCCTTTGTAAGTAGAACTTCAAGGCTCTTACAGGGCAAAGAGACCTTTCTGTTTCTCTACCTACTAGACTCGATAAGCCTTTAATCTCGAATCTCTTGGGCCAGGGATTCGAGGGGTTTTCATTTTTCGCTAGAAAAAGTGTTCTAAACGAGCAGAAGGCCGAGTCTCTGTTAAAGCCGACTTCATCTTCAAGGGCGTGAAGTTCACCAACTCTTTTTGGCTGTCGCCAAAGATAGGAGAAACAAGCCATTTCCTCGTTAAATCCCTAAACGAAGCTAAATGAGGAGGCTCGAATCTGTCAGACGAAAGGAACTTGAGACTACATCCAGGTTCCAGCTGGAGGAGTTTAGTTCCTTAGATTTTGTCGTTTCAAACGATCTAATCAAGTCGTGCAGATCTTTATTATCAGCAATCTCTAGGCCTCTGTTTCTGAAGACTGCCGAAAGCATGCTCCTGTATCCTTTGATAGTCGATACAGATAAGTGAGAGACCTCTCTCAGGAACAAAAGGAAATCAGCGATTTCGGTTATAGAGGTACTGGAGAGGACAACTTCTTAGACTTACACCACCTTCTAAAACCTCCCACTTAGACTGATAGACTCGTCTAGTGGAATCTCTGCGGGCTCTAGCGATAGCGCTTTGCAGCTTCGCCGAGAAAACAATCCCCTCGCTCTGACAAGTCTTTCGATAGTCGAAAGGCAGTCAAGCGCGAGAGCGGGGAGGTTTTGATGAAACCTCTCGAAGTGTGGCTGTCTGAGAAGATCCATCCTTCTTGGAAGGGATCTTTGGGAAGTCTACTGTCCACTCCAGCACCTCTGCAAACCAATCTTGTGCTGGCCAAAACGGGGCTATCAGGGTCATTCTTGTCCCGTTGGACGCTACAAACTTTCTCAACACTTGCCCCAGGATTTTGAAAGGGGGAAAAGCGTACACGTCTACATGAGACCAGTCTAGCAGGAAGGCGTCGACCACGAGAGCTCTTGGGTCTTCCACCACTGAGCAAAAGACTTCCAGCCTTTTGGAAAGGAATGTGGCGAACAGATCTACATGAGGAGTGCCCCAAAGATCCCAAAGACTCTGCACACCTCTGAATGAAGGGTCCATTCTGTGTGAAGGACCCTGGCTTCTCCTGCTCAGTCTGTCCGCCCTGACGTTTCTCGTACCCTGAACAAATCTTGTCAGGAGGGAGATGTTCCTCTGGGAGGTCCAAAGTAGCAGATCTCTTGCTATTTCATATAGGAACAAGAGTGTGTTCCTCCTTGCTTCCGAATGTAGGACAGGGCGGTAGTGTTGTCCACATTCACTTGGACCACACTGTTTGCCACCAAAGGTTCGAAGAAATTTAGAGCCAAGTGAACTGCTAGAAGTTCTTTGCAATTTATGTGCCAGGACACCTGTGCTGCCTTCCAGGTGCCTGACACTTCTCTCGGCGATCCTAGTGTTGCTCCCCAACCCTTCTCCGATGCGTCTGAATATACACTCGGCTTGGGTTCGGAACTTCCAGAGAAATTCCCTTGTTCTCTTTTAGAGGAGACAACCACCATTGCAGGTGTGGTTTCATCTCCATTGAAGGAGAAAACTGTCGGAGAGAAGTCCCGTCTTCCAATTCCATGATCTCCTTAGGAAAAACAAAAACTGAAGAGGACGAAGATGCAGTCTTCCTAGAGGAAAGAACTGTTCGAGCGAGGAAAGGGTCCCTAGAAGGCTTAACCATTCCCTCGCCGAAGTTCGTTCTTTCCTAAGAAGAGAGAGACTTTCTCCAAGCCTCTCACGATTCTCTCTTGCGAAGGAAATACTCGAAAACCCCGAGAATCCATCTGAATTCCCCAGACTAGGACCAAGTTTCTGTCTTGGGGGCGCTCAGTTTGTTGACTTCTCGAGGTTCACGAGTAGTCCCACGCCTTTATCAGGTCTAGGGTCAAAGAAAGGTCCTCCAAACACTGTCTCTCTGTTCTGGCCCTGATGAGCCAATCGTCCAGATATAGAGAGATGTTGACGCCTTTGAGGTGAAGAAAACCTCGCCACATTCTTCATCAGGTTTGTGAAGACCTGAGGAGCTGTGGACAGGCCGAAACACAAGGCCCTGAATTGAAAGATCCTTCCCCCCGTCATGAAACGGAGGTACTTCTTCGAAGAAGGGTGAATCGGGACATGAAAATAAGCGTCTGGAGATCCATCGACACCATCCAATCTCCTTGACGTAAAGCCGCAAGGACTGAGGCGAGTCTCCATAGAGAACTTCTCCTTTAGAACGAACTTGTTCAGAGCGCTGACATCTAGTACTGGTCTCCAGCCCCCCTCCCCCCGGCTTTCGCAACCAGAAAAAGCCGATTGTAAAACCCCGGAGAGTTTTGCTCCAGACTAATTCTATAGCTCGTTTGTCCCACATTTGATTCACCATCAGACGAAGAGTATCCCTCAGTACAGGGTCCCTGTATCTGGCTGACAGTTCCCGCGGAATAGTCTGTAGGGGAGGACTGTCCTGGAAGGGGATAAGATATCCCTTCCTGATTATGGACATCGAAGAGGCGTCCGAGTTTATGAATGTCCAGGCGTCTGCAAATTCGAGAAGCCTGGCACCCACTGGTGTTTGGAGGTTGTCTGTCTCACTTCCCTTTCTTAAAGGGACGGGCAGAAGCTTTACCTCTCCTCTAGGACCTCTTCTCTTAGAGGGAGCTCTGGAGGGAGGGCCTCCTCGAAAGGGCTGAACCGTAGAAGTCGGTCCTTTCTTGTCAACCGCAACTAGGGGTCTCTTCTTCCTTGCAGTTTGAAGGAGAAGATCCTGTGTCGCCTTCTCAGTCAGTGAGCGAGAAATGTCCTTCACTAACTGAGAAGGAAACAAGAAGTCTGACATGGGAGCGAAAACCAGGGCTGCTCTCTGTGAGGGAGAAACCGCCTTGGTTAAGAAGGCACTAAAAAATACTCCTCTTCTTAAGGAGTACCGCTCCAAAGAGAGAGGAGATTTCTCCCGATCGTCTTGTACTGCCTTATCAATACATGACAGAATACTAAGAATGACTTCGGGGTCTAGACCTTCCGAGTCATGAGCCTTCTTAGACATCACCCCAAGGGACCAGTCTAGGAAATTAAACACTTCCAAAATATGGAAGAGGCCCTTGAGGAGATGATCAGTCTCAGAAATCGCCCAAGTCACACGAGCTCCATTCAAAGCGTGTCTCCGCGATGAATCAACCAAGGTTGAAAAGTCCGCTTCAGCCGCCGCTGGGAGAGAAAGGCCCATGTTCTCCCCAGTTCGGTACCAGAAACCTCTTTTACCAGAAAGTATGGCTGGAGGCATACAGAAGGTGGTTCTGCCCAGATCCTTCTTCGACAACATCCATTTGTCAAGAGACTGTAGAGCTCTCTTCATAGAGATCGTAGGTCTCATCTTCAACACCGACGAAGACTTCGGTACGATGCACTCGAAAACAGTGATCGAGGCGAAGGAGGAGCCGCAGGAGTCAACGAATCTCCATACTCCTGCAAAAGAAGGTCCGTTAACCTCGTCTTCCGAATCTACTTCCACACCGTGCGGAGAATCGGCTTGAAAAACGAGAGGATCTTCACCAAGTTCTCTCTCTACTGGCGACAAACTCCTACTAGGGGAGGGACTCATAGAGTGAACAGATTCTCTCTCAAGTCTACTAGTAGTCTCGCGTCTGCTTGACTTCTCACGCCTGGAAAGCTCTTCGCGCTTGGCTGGCGCCTCGCGCTTGTCTGGCGCCTCGCGCTTGGCTGGCGCTTCTCGCTTGGCTGGAGCTTGTTGCTTGGCTGGCATCTCGCGCCTGGCTGACGCCTCGCGCTTGTCTGGCGCCTCACGCATAGCTGACTCCTCGCGCTGGCCTGGCGTCTCGCGCTGGCTGACTCCTCGCGCCTGGCTGGCGCCTCGCGCTTGGCTGAACCTCGCGCCTGGCTGGCGCCTCGCGCTTGGCTGATCCTCGCGCCTGGCTGGCGCCTCGCGCTTGGCGATTCTGCCGCCTGCTGGCGCCTCGCGCCTGAGCTCCTTATCTAGAGCAACTCACTCGGATAGCTCCTGACGCTTGAAAGAATCTTCGCGCCTGGAAGATGTCTCACGCTTGTAAGGCTCTTCATGCCTGGAGGACGCTTCACGTCTGGCAGGCGAAAGAAGACGAGACTTCTTAATAGGAAGTCTAGCGTCCTTCTTGCGAGGGGGATCCCTCGAAAGAACTCCAACCAAAGAGGCTAACTGCTCTTGTACTGCTAGCAATATCCTCTTGAAAGCCACACCAGCGTCCTCTTCAATAGAAGAAAGCAGGAGAACCTCAAGGAGTGCAATCCTCAACTACCGATCGAGGACGCGCGAGACCAGCTTTAGCCTCTTGATAGAAGGGGGAGGGGGCTTCCTCCGAGAAGCGCTCAGGGCTCGAGTCAAACGCGCGTTCTTTCCAGTGGCCTAGAAAGATCCGAGTCCTTCCACCCTCGTTTAGGTGAAGGAGAACCGGACGACGAGAAACAATCTCGTAGGACGCTTCTATTAAAGCGGTCCTGAGCAGATGTAGCGAAACAGAACCTGCTGAAGGGAGGGGACGCCTGACCGTTTGGGGATTCCCACAACCTCCGTACGACTTTCGACTTTCCTTCCTCTGGGTTATGTGAGTTTGGAAGAGGTCTAGGCCTGGGAGCATCGGCAGGGACGGTCAGACGCTCCACAACACTGGGAACACTCACTTCACTAAGTTAATTCCCACTATCAAACTTCCCTTACTTCTTGCATGGCCGCCATTTTTGTCTTTCATTTTCACGAAGAGTCTCCTTGCAGATTGGCGATTTCAGAAGCCGAACTCCGAATGCAAAGCCTTGTGAGGGTTCAGATACATAGGGAGAAATCAAAATCATTAATAATAGGAGAGTTAGACTCAGAAAAAGGCTCAATAGGCCTTGTACTCACACCCTTTTGTGCAGCCCGTCTATTCTATCCCTCTCTAACTTCTTCAAGTAAAGAAGTTAGAGTCTTCCATTCAATTAGCATTCAACTTTTCACACTCAATACAGGTGTTAGCTAAAGAACAGTCAAACCCCCTACACTTACGACATACAGTGTGAGGATCAACCGAAGCCTTCGGTATCCTCACCTTGCAGCCTACATTCACACACACTCTCACACTAACACTTGAATCAGACATTCTATCAGAAAAATCAAAAGCAAGTCCAAATCCAGTCCACAGTAGTGAATGCCAAAACAATGATCCAGTACGTCACCAAGAATCCATATAGATGATCAAAAAAAGTCTTGAAAAGCGAATTCCAGTCAAGGTAGTAACAACAATGTTGATACCACCGGCGACAGAGAAAATATGATAGAAAACGGGAATGGTTCCTAGTCCTGCCGCCCAGGGCAGGCAGGTAGATCACCTGACCTACCGGTAGTGAGTGGCGCGAAATTTGAATTTCTGTCGGGGACGACGGAGTCTTAGCTAAGTATATATCTGACAGGTAAGTTCATTGTATGAAATTAGAACTTTCAAATTCTCTACTTGCCTTGACGAACATTTTCTTCACTCTGCCCAACATACATAGGGTAACAGTTAGGCCTCCTTTTAACAGACATGAGTTAAGACCACACTCAGTTGCCACTGCTTTTGCCAAGAGAGTTTTTCCTGTCCCTGGTGGACCATACAATAAAACACCTGGAAACCAAGGAATAGTTACCTATAAAAAGATATTTTTCAACCTTATGACCACTACTATAAAATGTGGTAAAGTCAGGTGGAAAAGTAAAGCAAAGCTTAATCATCAATGAGTGGAGCTCAGCAGCTCAGCTCCACTTTCCAAAAAAGCAAGCAACAAGAATTTCATGACTACTTTAGACATGACAGATATGACAAAATTTTAATATTTAGGCCTGAATATTGAAAGTTTACCCCCTTGCAGTGGGCTCAAAGATTATGCTAGACAGTTTCCTAACAACTCAAAAAATTATCAAGTACTGTTTACTACATATTGTACAGACCCTTTTTCTTAACATAGGTTTGTTCCAAAGGCAGTTACCCTTTTGGTCACTTCCCCCTTGAATAGGATCACTTTAAGCGCACTCACTTGTAAGGTGTGGCTGATGACTATAAATGTCTAAACATAATTTACAGTTATATTCTCTAGTCTCATTACACACCTGATCGTCGAAGGCCGCTCGAAACCAGTGTTGGATGACGCAGAGGAAGCTGGATAGTGTTCACTACCTCACGCTTGGCTTCTTCTAAGCCACCTATGTCCTTCCACTGCACTTGAGGGATACGGGGTGCCCCTAATGCTTTACTGCGGTTTGCTTGAAGCTCATCTGACAAAAATAGGAAAAAATTAAATTCAATGACACTCTGATGGCCAGATAATCCATATTCATATACTGTATTTAAGAGTAAATAACACCCACCACATATACTGCTTTAAATATTTTCAAACAATAGAGAGATATCAAATGAAGCTTTTGACACAGTAGAAACATGTAAAAGTTCATTTCATCTTTAAACTGCTCTAAGTTTCATCTCTATTAATTAAAGGTACAGTACATACAGACATGAAATACTTCCACACAGGATTACAAGCATCGGAGATTTCTCAAATGGAAAGGATCTCAAAATTAGGGAAGAGAAAATCATCTGGAAGGATAAGAAACTAAGGGGGACCTAATGATAAAAAAGTTCTGTGACTTCCTTTCCTTTCTACTAAGCTCTGGCATTCAAGTATTTCTGCCTCTCTTTTTCTTGAGTCTCAAAGCCTTCCTTCCTGTGAAAGGCTGAATGTCTACTGCTTTCTTTGTGGCTGTGCCTCACTATTCTCCGGAAAGTAAAAGAGCAAATATTAGAATGAGTGTAGTGGGATTGGTATGAAAAAATGCCTGATTCTGTTAAATACCTTGGAAGCAAATAAAAGGTATGAAAGAACATTGTGGGATGTAAAGACATGTAAAACTGAATAAGGTTGGCCTAATAACAATTTCTTGAAGAAACAAATAATCTGCACATGATCACATTCAAAGAAACCACAGGGTTTTAATGCTCTGCAACAAGAAAAAAATTTGGGCCCATGTTTTGTGTATAGAGATGTTCATAAAATAACATGGGTACACAAAGCTTTGTAAAAGATCATAAGATCACAATGGAAGAGGCAGTTAGTCACAAATGTGACAAAGGATTGTAAGAACAGAATGAAGAGGCAGATAGTCTCAAATGTGACAAAAGTTTTAGAAAGGGGAAACCTCCTATAAAAGTGTTAAAGAAGGCATATTAAGAAGACAAGTAGTAAAAGTAGTATTAAGAATAAAACTGAATGCAAATTAACATGACAACGAGAGTATAAAGATTCTTGGGATTGAATATGAAGACACTATGAAATACAGCTAAATACAATTAAATGAACAATCAACACAAGATATAGAAAGTTTAGAGAGGTCTGTGAATACAGTATTTGGTGATTAATCTCTTAAAAAACTTGACAGTAGTTTGACAACTGTAGTGGTGTTCAATATATACAATTTTAGAACAATCTACTCACCTAAAGCCTTTATAACATCCTTGTAGGTCACAGGTGGAGTATCATTACTGATATTAGCACCATTGATTTTTTCATCTTCTGAAGACAGTCGATATAAACATAACCTGTGGAAAAATGATGGAATTTGCATAAGTATGCCATTTACATACTAAATACTAAATCTTGCACAAAAGTAACGTAAAATGTACTCTTAATGTACAGTATCAGATATAAAGCATCAACTGCTAAATGGTCATGATCAGGTAGCTAACAGTCTGAATTTTAAATGTTTCAATATATTTCATCAGTCTATAAAAAAAAACTTATGTTCCACCTAAATAAAACTTTTATTTTACATCTTTCCTGAATAAACCATGTAACAAGTAACGCCTCAGCCCACTACATAAACTGTGGTCCACAGTATAGTACCTGTTCATTAAAACTAGTTATGGGTTAATGGACTACCTGTTCATCAAAGCTAGTTATGAGTTAATGGACTAAGGGATCTGTAAGCCTAGATCCTCTGGCCAGTCTATTATACATGTAAACTAGCATTCTATCTGTAGAGAAAATTAACTGATTACTGTAACTAAGAGTGACCAATACCCCTTTCCATCAGGTTTTCTTTGGCCATTTTGACTCTATCTTCCTGTACTTTTGACTTTCTAATGGCAGCTAAATAACCAGTGTTCTGAAGTCCTAGGCTATGCATAGATTCTACAACATGGTGCTGGCTTTGCGTGTACCTTGCCTGAGCACACATACAAGCATACTTTCCCTGTTTTGTTAGTTTTCTATTCACTATATGTACTACATAACATTACGATTCATCTGTAAACAAGTAGCCAATGAAGGTACAATGTGTATTTTTCCTAAAGCAATGATACATGTACTGTACTATACTCTGTTTTTTCCATCTGTCCATCCGCCTGTGGTGTTTGCATATGGTAACACTGCGTCCCGGGCTTTAGATAGTTACATTCAACAATGATAATAATATCCTATTTCAAATATTAACGGTGTAATTAGCATACAGTAATTTATTAAAACACTTTTCAGTTGCAAATGCACACCCAGATATCCTTTTAAATACCTAAAAACTTACACATAGTGTAATTATTTAAAGGCCGGGACGCAGTGTTACCATGCAAAAACACCACAGGCAGATGGACAGATGGAAAAAACAGAGTATAGGTATGCACATACACAGACTGAAAATTATTTATGTAACACTACATTATTGTAATACAGCATTTGATGTCAATAAAAATACTTTATAAAGGGGGAAGTTAGGGTGTTGTTTACTTAACATAATACTGTACATACATGTACATATACCTGAAGGATAGCCTATTGGCTAGGCTTATACAGTGACTTTATAATAGAACACAATCACATATGTAATAAAGTTTACAGAAAATCTTATTCCAGCACACCAACTTATAAAAAATTTCTTATATTTAACCTACAATTTTGCTTTTTACATCCTTTTTGACTGCATATTTAAGCACTCATAAATCACTGTCACTGTCATCCATTAGATGCACAAAAGTAGGGGTGTTATAAAGTAATTTATACTATACATACATAAGTTGCTTCTGTTTTCTCTTGTAAATTACAGCAGAATTATCATTACAAATATATTTTTCCTAGTGTTGTAGCTGTATGCTTTGTCCCAGATTTTTTCCTACCATACTGCAAATACTTATTTTACTAACGTATTAAATGTTTATGTGTAAAACAGTACCTCTCTTAATATTTTCCCCAGGGGGGTATCTTATAAGGCCGGGGGTCTCATATGCCACAAAATATAATAGCATGACAGATCAGGAACTTTACCTTAACCAACGTATTTTATATTTACTAATTAGGTTCTTCTGATATCCTATACAAAAGCTTAATTTAGCTTAGTAATAGATACTTGCACTTATATCTTTTATATATCACTGACTAACCTTTGAGCTGCAACATACAGAGCCTGAAAATCTCCAAAAATGTATCCAGCTGTGCGTTGCGCTAAAATTCTCATCTTATCCTTCGGCTCTGGCAGTGAGAAGATCCAATCAAACATCAAACTTCGCTGAGAAAGGTCTGGTACCTCAACAATTTCTTGGTGGCTCCACACACTCCACAAATCAGCTATAAAAGGTAGTTACTTCATAAACTATAATAATAAAGAAATATATAGAAAAATAAATTTTTCAACTTATGAAATCATGGCTTAACAGAAATTTTTGCTAATCATTAAATGTTGAAAGATTTGGTCAAAACTATAACCTATTATCATATCACTCCTAATGGCTTAGCATGTAATCAGAAGAGGCAGGCAACTGCCACCCTAACACATAAAAAGCTTTTGTATGAAGTGAATTGATGGAAGAATGGAAATTTATTTTAAATTCTATACATTCTCTTTTGGAACAAAATAGACAAAATTATTACTATCAATTCACATAGTATGGACAAGGACACAGCAAGAAGACTCTTGATAAGAATGTAAAAATTCCTAAAAGACTTGTTGGGAAACAAGTGATTATACACACACTCCTAACAGGTCACCCATGCATTATTCTGCCTATTTTGAATGCCACTCACACTACCAGCACAAAGATATAGCATATGCTAACTTTAATAGTAGGTAAGATTCATTCCAAATAAAAAGCTTTTGTGGGACTTTATTTTAAGTCATCAATTAAGTATCAGACAATGTGGTCTGAATGTCATTGATGAAACTCAATATATCTGAGCATTCCTCACAAAATTTATGCTGCCACAAGAAAGTTCTCTTATCATTTCAATACATTTGCTCTATAAAAATCCAGTACATAACTTTCTTTAAAAATGCAATCTTACAGCGAGGGTGGAACCTCGGTTTTCATACGTAATCCATTCCAGAACGTCTGATGAAGCCTGAAATGTACAATTATGCATTCCAGATACCCACAAATATTAGTAAAATACATTCTATTGAGAATAAGCACAGTTTTACATACAGAAAACAATGAAAAATAAACTCGTCTTAGGGTATGGAAGATGGAGAGGAGGGGAAAGGGAGGAGGAGAAGTTATTGTTTGGAAGGGGAATCCCACTCCACAAGGACTTCAGGTATCAAGGACCTACCTGTGTTTACTTCTCTTCATTTTTTACTGGCACTATCTGGGGTCACTTCCCTTCTTCGTTTTTTACTGGCACTAGGACCAGCTTGAGAGTCATATGAAATCTGAGGTCAGACTGTATAAGTGACTAAATCAATTGTTCAAGTTCAGTTAGAGTTCAAATCTAAAAACTAATCAAAAAAAGATAAATTGTGTTCTGAACTGTACCTGAGACCAAAGATCGCTGAGGGGTTGTACCCACTACAACAACATCTGACTGTTGTAGTTTAACCATTTCTTCTTTCAAAGCTCCTACCACACGACCATCATCATTTCCATCATTATCCTGTGCATTGTTTTGGTTTTTAAGACAAAAAAGAAATGAAGAGAAAAACTGTATTATACTGAATATCATACAATTTTAGATCTAGTCTACCAAAAGTCAAGAGATGTATTAATAATTATTAATAATGCATTAATAATTTGATTCATTCAATACAGTATCAGATAATCATGCAATACTTTACTAAAATACTTATTATTTTCAGATGACAGGAATGGCAATTTCACAATGTACCTTTGCAATGCAATGAACATCTTTCAGAGCAAGAATACAATGGCCATTCATTGATGCTCGTACAAACACCTGGCGAACACGTGCTTCAGTTGTTCCACTTGCGTCCCCTTTTAAATGCCAGCAATCGACCCAAAGGACTTCTAAACCCAGATCAGAGGCTGCCAAGTTTACTGCTTCTTCAACTCCATTACCTGGAGGTCCAATAAATAAAACAGATGCACTGGCTACCGAATCTGCCGTAACTGAATACCGTTCTTTCATCACTTGAGAAGATGCCACACATTCAGATGCTCTTGCACTTGATGTGTGTGAATTATGCAAGTCACTCTTATCACTGCATTCTGAACAAACTTGTGAATTGGTTTTTGAATCAAATAGCCCTTGAGCTCTGCTTTTCTCCATCTCCATGACTGATTTTAACTTTGAAATACTGCTGTTTAAAACTGGAGGTATTTTTACTTTACCATCTCTCTGAATGGTTTCATTCAGTGAAGGAAGAGGGCAATGTGTTGCACCGCTAAGATACAGCCTAGTGAAGCTTTTATTCACAAGCATTGTCTGCTGGCTTTCATTTCTGTCCTTCCCTTTAACAGAGCAAATTTTAATGAAGATATATTTTGGAGGGATTATACAATTACTGTTAGCAAATTCATAAGCAAGATGGCTTGGCAGTGGAATCACAAGGACATCATCAAAGGTTACTCCTTTTGGTAAGCTAAAATAGTCATTAATAATTCTATCTATATAGCTTCCACATTTATAATGGAGGGATTCTATATATTTAACCTGCACCTCAGATGCTTGCCGTGGGCCACTTTGGAAATTCACATCCTCATATATCAGAGGTTCTGTATTGTGAGCATTATGCCACAACACAAGTACTCTTTGAAAAGCTGATGACATACAGTACTGAAAATCATTTGTCAACTCTACAGTAACTTCCACATTCTGTTGGTTCTTGACCACATTATGATAAAGAATGGGAGATACCATGCATAAATCATCAGGAATATCTGGTGATATATGGAAAACAATCCATCTACTTTTGGTGTGACAGAACTGCTTTAAATTTGGGTCTTCATAGCACTTTGTGTAAAAGTTTGCATTTACCCACTGGCAATTCTTCACACTAAGAGAAAACGCAGTCTTTGGACTGACAAGGGCCACAGAATTGAGATCATACTCAACTCCATTTGGTTTCACTTTTTTGTGGAAGCTTTTCACTGAAAGTTTTTGCACTTTCAGGGTAATCTTGGTACAACTTCCTCTGGCTACTTTGGTGGCATATACAATAGGATTCCTTATGTGGGGACGGGTTGCTTTCAGTAGCGAGCAAACATACAGGAGAATACCCAACTCACAAAGTCCTCTTTTGGTAAACTTCCTTTTATCCATAGTTGACCTGAAATATGAAATTTTTAAATATCAACAGGTAAAGAACACATTCAAAGTAAAATTAAATAATCTTCAGTTGCACTGATAAATAAAACCTATGGAACTGTATGTTTCATAATATTTGATTGAATACACAGAATAAAATAAAAAATTTTAACTTCCCAAAATATTTTTTGGTTGCAGTAGAAAAAACTACAATGAAATTTTCATGTATAAAAATTTGAGAAACCATACATATAAAGTACAGTACTGTATCTTGAACTTATAAAACATATTTTAAATGAAATTTTCTGATTAACTTACTTTATTTTACATTAGCCCTAAGCTACTGACAATAGCATTAAGACAAGACCAATCTGCACTACGTGAAGAAGTCACAGCACATATATACATATTTTTCAGTATTGTCTTCATGTACAATTAACCTCCTTCCTTCTTTCATTACAGGCCTGAAAATTTTAGAAGTGGTAAATATATTGTAAAAATGATATTGTTAAACTACAATAAAGTTTTGTACATACTTACCTGGCAGATATATACTTAGCTATAGTCTCCGACGTTCCCGACAGAATTCAAATCTCGCGGCAACAGCGCGACAGGTAGGTCAGGTGGTCTACCTTACCCGCCGCTGGGTGGCGGATGTACGAACCACTCCCGTAAGCTTGTCAGATTTTTCTCTTCCCCACCCCTGTCTCCTGAGGGAGGCGGGTGGGGGCCATTAATCGTATATATCTGCCAGGTAAGTATGTACAAAACTTTATTGTAGTTTAACAATATCATTTTTGTACATGAACTTCCCTGACAGATATATACTTAGCTGATTGGCACCCTTGGTGGAGGGTAAGAGACAGCTCCATAATACAGGTAAGACGGGAAACAACTAATGTTTGTAGGATATAAAAATGACAATTTGTCTAAAATTGCATTTTTCCTAACTATACAAACCTGAGGTCCTTTTACAATAGGAAGATACTAGCGGCAGCTGGATAGGTCGTAAGCTTTCGAACAAGGGGTTCGGTAGTTAACTGCTTGTCCGACAGTCGCGCGCGCGCGACTGGGAGGTAAACAAATCACTTTTGCTTTGGCCCGAGCAAAAACTGCAGAGTGAGGGGGTGGCATGAGGTGGGGCTATGTGTAAAAGGACCTCAGGTTTTGTATAGTTAGGAAAAATGCAATTTTAGACAAATTGTCATTTGTTCCGACACGGCATACAAACCTTCGGTCCTTTTTACAATAGGAAGACTCACTTCTTGGTGGGTGGAATCTGAGTCTTTTGTGAACAGACTGGTGTTCGCCCTACCTTGGAAGCTTCCCTGGTCGTAAGAGCGAGGGAGGGATCCAAGCCTCTGTCCGATTTGATCGGGTGTGCACCGCAGGATCAATGGTCAGACCTCTGGACCGAGTACTAAGAGAGGGGCATGCGCATCTCTTAGTACCAGCAATGCAAGAACTTGTTCCTGTACAGGAGCAAATATAAAGTCATGGGTTTGACTCTTGTAGGCATCCACTTCCCCCCCTTGTAGAAGAAGTGGTGGATATTTCTGCTCCTATCCCTAGTGAAAGGGATAGGATGGGGCTCTGTCATATAGCTCACTCTGCATCTCGTCCTCATCCAGCGTAGTGACGACCATGGCCCTCTGCCCACAGGTAGAGGGGAAGGAAAAGATGGGAAGAGAGAGCCAGTCACTCACTCACTCACACATCCATCCACACGTCCACCACCAGGACTCGATGCTGTTTCAGCCTGCGAGGGTCTGGGTTAGCTACACAACTTGTTGAGCAGCCACCACGGGTCCCAAGGAAAAGGTGTCCAAGGACCTGTGGGCAATATCCCGAAGGTAGAAGGACGTAAAGGTAGTCTGGTTAGGACCAGACCCCTGCCTTCATGGACCTGCGCCACGGAGAAGTTTCTTGCGAAACGCCAACGAGGGGCCAATACGTTCTGACTTCGTGAGCTCTCGGACGGGACGTACGGATGTCCGTCACTACCATCAGCCTCATACGCCCTCCTGATGACCTCACGCAGCCAGAATGAAAGAGTGTTCTTGGATACTTCTTTCTTGGTGACCCCGGTGCTAACGAAGAGGCGTCGACACTCAGGCCTGAGGTGACGAGTTCTCTTCAGATAGCGCCGTAGCGCCCTCACAGGACAAAGCAGCATCTCATCCGCATCATTATCGGTGAAGTCCAATAGGGAGGGAATCGTGAATGACTCGAACCTGTCATCAGGGACTGACGGGTTCTGAGTCTTCGCAACGAAGTTCGGGACGAAATCGAGCGTCACGGATCCCCATCCCCTGAGTGTCGTACATCATAGGAAAGACCATGAAGTTCCCCTACTCTCTTTCGCCGATGCCAGGGCCAGCCAGAAGAGGGTCTTGAGGGTCAGATCCCTGTCTGACGACTCTCGGAGTGGCTCGAACGGGGTTCGAGTCAGACTCCTAAGGACGAGAGTCACGTCCCACGCAGGGGCCTGAGTTCCCTGGGTGGGCAAGACCTCTCGAAGCTCCTCATCAGCAAGGAGATCTCGAACGAGTTCGAGATGTCCAACCCCCTCAGTTTCAGGACGAGCGCCAAGGCGGCTCTGTATCCTGTCACTGTGGGACTGATAGGAGCTTCTCACGGAGGCGAAGAAAAACGAGGAAATCCGCTACCTGCTGAAGAGTGGCTCTGAGAGGAGATAGACCCCGTCTACGACCACCAACCACAGAAGACGGCCCACTTCCCCTGGTACACAGCTGCAGAGGACTGACGGACGTTCCCCAAGCCATCTCTGTTGCTGCGCTACGAGAAAGCCTCTCGTTCGCAAGAGATGGTGGATAACAGCCAGCCGTGAGACGTTAGGGACTGGACTGCTCGGTGGTACCGCTCGACGTGTGGCTGGGCGAGAAGGTTGTGCCAAGGGGGAATCTCTCTCGGTTCTCCTGCGAGAAGAGCCAGCAGGTCCGGATACCAAATGGCCTGTGGCCATTTGGGAGCCACCAGGATCATCCTGAGATTCGGGGTGACCAGCGCTCGACTGATCACCTTGCGAATCAGGCTGAACGGGGGAAAGGCATAGACGAAGAGGTTGTCCCACGGGTGTTGAAGAGCGTCCTCTGCAGCTGCCCATGGGTCCGGCACGGCCGAGAAGAACACCTGGAGCTTCCTGTTGTGCCGGGTGGCGAACAGATCCACGACTGGTCGCCCCCACAGGTCGAAGAGCCTTTCCGCCACGTCCTGGTGTAGAGACCATTCGGTCCCTATCACCTGATCCCGACGGCTGAGCGTGTCTGCTACTACATTCCTCTTCCCTGGAATGTAGCGTGCCGACAGCTCTATTGAGTGTGCCTGAGCCCACTCGTGCACCTGCCGTGTCAACTGGTACAACGGGAGAGCACTAGGCCCCCCTGTTTGTTGACGTAAGCCACCACCGTGGTGTTGTCGCACATCAACACCACTGAGTGTCCCATCAAGCGGTCCTGAAACTCTTGGAGAGCGAGGAACGCTGCCTTGAGTTCCAGTACATTGATGTGAAGGTGCTTGTCGTTCTCGTCCCACACTCCCTGAAGTCAGCAACTCCTCCAGGGGTGTGCGCCCCATCCCTCGTCGATGCGTCTGAGAACAGCTGCATGTCCGGGGGGGGGGGAGTGCGCAGAGGCATCCTCTTAAGAGGTTCCTGTCGTCGAGCCACAGGCTAGGTCCTGCCTCACCTACCTGTGTCAGTGGACACTGGAAAGCTTGGGGATCCGTCGCCTGTGACCAACTCTCATAGTCTCCATTGAAGAGACCGCAGGTGAAGACGCCCGTGAGGGACTAACTTCTCGAGTGACGACAGGTGTCCGATCACGACTTGCCATCGCTGAGCTACCTGTTCCTGCCGAGACAGGAACTGGTTGGCTGCCTCTCTGAATCTGCTGATCCGCGGAGTCCGCGGGGAAGACTCGCCCTGGCTACCGTCCGTCGATCAGCATACCCAGGTACTTCATCCTCTGCTTGGGCTCGAGATCGGACTTCTCGAAGTTCACAACGATCCCCAGATCGCGACAGAACTCGAGCAGCCGATCCCTGTCCTGTAGCAACTGCGAGCGGGAGCTCGCCAGGACTAACCAATCGTCGAGATACCTCATCAGACGTATCCCGTGCGAATGGGGCCCAAGCAGACACCAGAGTGAACACTCGCGTGAACACCTGTGGGGCGGTTGAGAGACCGAAGCACAGTGCCCTGAACTGGTACACCGTCCCGTCGAGGATGAAGCGGAGGTACTTTCTGGAGGACTGATGAATGGGTATTTGGAATACGCATCCTTCAAGTCCACTGAAAGCATGAAATCGTTCTCCCTGATGGAGTCCGAGCACTGAGCGTGCCGTCTCCATCGTGAACCGGGTCTGGCGAACAAACCGGTTCAGGGAGAGAGATCTATCACCGGGCGCCAGCCTCCCGTAGACTTTTCCACCATGAAGAGTCGACTGTAAAAGCCCGGTGACTGATCCGTGACGATCTCTACGCTCTCTTGCTCAGCATGGTCTTGATCTCCTGTCTGAGTGCTACGTCCTTCGGTGACCCGGGGACGTACGACTGCTGTTGGACCGGGTTGGAGGTGAGGGGTGGCCGAGATTCGAAGGGTAATAGATATCCCTCCCGAAGGACATCTACAATCCAGGTCTCGGCGCCGTAGCGCTGCCAAGTTTGCCCAATGGCTGGCCAGGCACCCCCCCACTTCCGGCAGCAGGTGAGGGGGAACGCCGTCCCTAGCGTTTCCCCCCTTTCTTCGACTCTTCCAGAGCTCCACGGGATGAGGAGGGCTGGGAGGAGGCTGGTTACGGCCCCCCTTGCCAGAAGTTGAAGAAGACAGAGTCATTCCTCGGGGCTTCGACGCAGCAACCGTCTTAGCAGCCGAGGAACGCTTCTAGCCGAGCTCTTAGACTTGGCCGCAGTCCGAGGCTGCCCAGAAGCCTTCGAGACTGCCTGGTGAAACCAGACGGTCACTGTCTTCAGTGCGCCGTCTGTCCACCGCAGCGTCCACCATCTCTCCTGGGAAGAGAGACGTGGAACTCCGTAGAGGTCCGTTTCGAAGCCCCAACGCCGCCTCACGCCCGGCCGCCCACCTGGAAACCCGAGTAAGGACAGCGTCCCTTCGTCGGAGAACCAGGTTGGCCCACAGGTTTCACCGTCTGGTGGGCAAGGAAGGAGATGGCTCTTCCCCAGACTGGCAAAGTCTCCTGAAGGCCGAGTCCTCTTCGGGAGAAAGAAATTCCCCCGAGTTGGCTGCGACCTTAGATACTGTGAGGGACCACCGATCTAGCCAGGAGACGGCCTGGAAAGCTGCCATGGCGGTAGATTCCAGGCCGAGTGCCTCTTGCCTGCTGCGAACCACAGGTTCTCGGACAGGAGCTGTTTGCAGAGAACACACCCGGAGTCAGCCTAGCTAACTCCGGGTTCACCTGTTTGGGTCGGCATCGGGTCTTCCGATGGCACGTAAAACCGCCGCTGTCGTAGCAGAGGAGGTGGAAGCAGCTTGCTCGACCTGCCAGACTTGAGCGAACCGTCTTGTCCGGAGACAAGCGATTCAACCTGGTCTAGCACTGAAGTCCGCAAGCTCGGAACGCGGCAAACCCACCGTCGGTCGGGTGGGTTCCCTCTTCGGGCCCCAGAACGACTCGAGCCGGGACGTGGGGCTCGGATGGTGGTAGCGGCGATCCTTCCCCGAGGTCGTTGTGCTGACGAATCAGCGCAATAACCTCGGCAAAGTTCCTCTGGATCTCGGGTGTGATAGCATCCTGTGGAGTCGGACCGTCCAGTCCCCTCGAACAGGAGTACCTCCCGAGACCCTCCTCCCTCAAGGAGAGGAGCAGCGACAGCCCCCTCTAGGTCTCTCCAACCACCTGTGCGTACGACCTGGCTGGTCCGAGAACCGAGCCTGGTACGTACGAACGACGTGGCGGGATCCTGAGGGGCGCGCCCCTCACGATCACTCCTCAAATACCTCGCCCCTCCCGGTGTAACCCGAGGAGGTTGAAGGTATGGGAGAAGGGCAGACCTGACGCTCTCTCCTCGCTCACTGGCAGAACCAGCGGGCTTGGAGGACTGCAGGCGATCGCCAACCCGCGGTGGCGATCGAGCTGCAGACCTAGTCGAGCCGTCTCGCTGTGGAGAACGGCTGGACCGAGAACAGCGGCCCCGGTCTCGTGTGTCAGAGGAGCTGGTGCTGGTCGCCGTACCCGATCGCTCTCTGTGAGAGCGACGGTCAGGCGACCGGCGAGCTCCACTGTCACGGTGAGACCGGTGCATATCCTCACGGTGGCGTCAGTTCGCTGGGTACCAGCCGTGGCTGGTGCCGGCGAACGGGGGGACCTCTTCCCAGCCTCAGCCCGTGGCCGGTCGTGGACCGTCACGTCCGCCCGGGTAGCCAGCCGCTCGCCGTGAGAGCGAGAGCTGGTCTGGTGAGAGTCGCGTGAGCGGCTGTCACCAGTCCTTCCCCGCTCCGTGCCGTGAACCTGACGCTGAGCGGACTCAAGAGTCTGGTTCCTGGCTGCACGGTCGCTGGTAGGCGACCGTACACTCGGTACCTCTCGCGAACGAGCGGCCGAGACGGATCCTGCTGCCGTGGCCGAACCACTAACAGCAGGTGAGGAAGTGCCGGTGTTAGCCGGCACCCCGCCTCGGCCCCCGTAGTCTTCTTCCTTGCGGGAGAAGAGACGGGTCTGCTCCCGAAGGAGCAGGGCGACCAGCGGAAGAACCCCCCGTCTCACCAGAGCGAGACGGGCCCTTAGAAGCTCCCGAAGGAGACTTCTTAGGGGGGGGGGAGGCAACCTTCTTCTTCTTAGGCAGGGGAGCCTTAGAAGAAGAAGGGGAAGAGGCGGCAGACGACGACGACGAAGAAGACGATGAAGACGACGACGACACCTTCCTCCTCTTCCTCTTCTTCTTCGTCCAACCTCCTCAGGACCGCGTCAGGTCTGTCATCCAGGACGGAGCCGGGGCTGCTGTTGCCGAAGCAACAGGGCCCGGACGTACCTGTCCGAACAGACCAGCATCGGGAGCAGCGGCGCCAGGAACAGGGACAACATCAGCAGGTGCGAGCATCACAGGAACGGCAGTCGAGACGGCAGGAGCAGGAACAGGAACAGCAGCGGTGGTCACGGCAGTACGGCAGGCTGTGTGGACGGTACAGATGGTCTAACCAGCGGCACAGACATCATCGGCACCGGTGGGAGGTCCAGGGGCGAGCTCTTCGGGCACATGAAGTCCGGTCGTGGCAACACGGCAAACCCAGGTGGCGGCATCACACTCCCCCGAGTTACGGCGACTGGCCCCTGCACCGATGTTGTGGGTGTCACAGAGACCGCGTGCTGGGTGTACAGGCCAGTGAGGAGGTGACGCGTAGCCAGGTGTTGTCAGGGTCGTGGTGGTGGTTGTGACCGTAGCGTGCGTAACCGCCACGGAGCCAGCGAGATGATAGAGCAGCCCCTGGACACTCGGCACGCCCTGCAGTCCCAACGACGCCCACACCTGTCCGAGGTCATCCTTCACGGCAACCGCACCTGAGAGGCAAAAGTCGGGTGATTAGGAGGATCCTCTACCCGCAATCGCGCGAAGACGAGCGGATAGAGGACCCAGAGTACAACTCTACGTCGGGGTATCTAGCGCCCTCCTCCACACTCGACACATCGGGAGAGGAGAAGGACCTAGACACCGCCCCCGAAGGGGAAGGCGCGAGACGTGGAAGTTGGAGCGGCGCGGCAGGAAAGAAGACGAAGTGTCCGTCACCAAAGGAGTCGCGGGAGAGCTTTCCGACGACTCCTTTGCAGGCCTTCCGCTTCTTCCTGCCCTCATACAATGTCCACTGCGCCTCCGACCAGTTCATACAAACATCACAGGGCTCGCCCGGGTGCATTCGCGCCCCCACCCCCGGCACCGAGCACACAAAACATGAGGGTCTATCTCGGGGTTAAGATCTGAAATTTTCCCACATTTGGCGCCCTTCGGTACCCGGGCAAAGTCTCCTTGGGGTAGCGAGGCGCGGAGATTCCATCATTTATGATTTCAGTGTAATTTAATATGAAAAGAGAGAATACTGTACTTACAATCTTTCATACACAATACAAACAAACTAGAAAGCAAACGACGAGCAGCGGGCAGAGAGAACACACACGTCCATCCACTGTGAGGCCGAAAGCAAAAGTGTTTTGTTTACCTCCCAGTCGCGCGCGAGCGCGACTGTCGGACAAGCAGTTAACTACCGAACCCCTTGTTCGAAAGCTTACGACCTATCCAGCTGCCGCTAGTACCTTCCTATTGTAAAAGGACCGAAGGTTTGTATGCCGTGTCGGAACAAACCTTGGTTCTCACCTTTTCAGGATGAAGACTTCATAGATACTATCTCTGAGTCTGCATTGCCTGGAGAGCTACAGCTAGGACGTGACCTGATGCTGAAAGACTCTCGGATCTACCACTGGGATATGTGATCCCCTATTGTGGTAGAATCCAAGTCGGATGCTGTTAGAGGGACCTTGTCCGCTTACCTAACAGATCCTTACCACTACCTCTGCAAGGAGCCAAAAACCCACCAGACCACCTAACCAAAATACAAAGGGTTAATATTACGACAAAAAAGAGGTGCCTCCTGCAACCTCTTTCAGACAACCAAAAAACAACAATATAAAATATAGGGTAACATAAGAATTTACACAGGATAAGTTTCAGCTCCCTGCCCCAGCACCGAATCCGCCGATACGAAAGGACCCAAGGCGAAGCATTTATCATATGTGATTTTTACATCACGTAGGTAGTGGTTTGCGAAAACCGATTGGCATCTCCAAAAAAGTCGCCTCCATCAAGTTCCGCACAGACATATTTTTTCTGAATGCAAGCGAAGTTGCGATGGCTCTCACCTCGTGAGCTTTCACTTTCAGTAGTTTAAAATGTTCTTCCTTACAAGCAACATGTGCCTCTGTAATAAGGCTTCTCAGAAAAAAGGAAAGAGCATTCTTCGACATGGGCCGAGTGGGGTCCTTTACAGAGCACCAAAGCACATCTTGATTCGCCTTAAAGTTGTTCCTTCCTCTTAAGGAAATACTTCATAATTCTCATAGGGCAAAGAGTTCTTTCAGGCTCTTCCCTACTAGAAAAGATAAACTACGAACTTCAAGCTCCTGGGCCAAGGCCGTGATGGGTTTTTCATTCTTTGCAAGGAAATTTGGAAGAAACGAACACACCAATAGAATCTTCCTTAAACCCTACATTGCCCTCAATAGCTTGGAGCTCACTCACTCTCTTAGCTGTAGCAGGGCCAAAAGGAAGATAGCCTTCTTCGTCAGATCCTTGAAAGAGGCTAAGCTAGGAGTTCGAATCTAGACGATCCAAGGACTTGTAGAACTACGTCTAGATTCCAGTTTGGTACCACATGAGGACGCTTAATGGTTTCAAATGATCTAATAGATCATGCAAGTCCTTATCATCGATATCTTTAAGCCTCTATGCCGAAATACCGCCGCCAACATACTGCGGTATCCCTTAATAGTTGACACAACCAGATGACATTCTTCTTTGAGGAAAATAAGGAAATCCGCAATTTGGGTCACAGAGGTACTGGAAGAGGAAATGTTCTTCCTCTTGCACCAACGTCTGAAGACATCCCACTTTGACTGGTATACACGCAATGGTGGAAGGTCTCCTCGTCCTTGCGATTGCTTTAGCAGCTGTTGCTGAAAAGCCATTTCGCTCTGACCAAACTTTGGACAGTCTGAAGCCAGTCAGACTGAGAGCGAGGAGATTTTTGTGGTACCTGTCGAAGTGGGGTTGTCTGGAGTAATCGCTCCTTAGCAGGGAGCGATTCTTGGAAGGTCCACCAACCATTCCAGTACCTCTGTGAACCATTCTTGGGCCGGCCAAAAGGGAGCGATTAAGGTCATTCTCGTTGAATCGGACCTCTACGAACTTCTTGATGGTTCCCAGCAGGGATCTTGAAGGGGGGAAACGCGTAGACGTCGAGTCCGTTCCAGTCCAGAAGAAGAGCATCTATTGCTAATGCCTCTGGATCCGATATCGGAGAGCAGTAAGGATCCAGCCTCTTGTTCTTTGACGTGGCAAAGAGGTCTATGTGTGGGCCTGCCCCATAACTTCCACAGGCTCTGGCATACATCCCAAGATGAAGGGTCCACTCTGTGGGAAGGACCTGATCTTTCCTGCTGAGAGAATCTGCTCTTACATCCTTTCTCCCTGCACGACCTGGTGAGAAGCTTGATTTCCTCTTTCTTCTGCCCACAGAAGAAGGTCTCTTGCTGTCTCGTACAGGGAGAAGGAATGCGTCCCCCGTTTCCTGATATATGCCAGAGCTGTAGTGTTGTCCGCGTTGACCTGCACTACCGATCTTCTGACTTTGGGCTCGAAAGCCTTCAGAGCCAACCACACAGCCATCAACTCCTTTCTGTTGATGTGCCAGGCTACTGGTCCCCCACCCAGGTACCTGACACTTCGCTGGTTCCCAGAGTTGCACCCCACCCCGTGTCCGGACGCGTCGGAGAACAACACCAGGTTGGGGGTCTGTGATTGAAGAGACAGTCCCTTCGCAAAGAGGTTGGGATCTGTCCACCATAAGAGATGTTTCTTGATGTCCTGGGATATAACGACAGGGAGAACGTCATCCTGAGAACGACGACTCCAATTCCGATGAAGAAAGAATTGGAGCGGTCTCAGGTGCAACCTTCCTAGGGTGGAAAACGAATTGCTCCAGCGAGGAGAGCGTCCCCAGCAGACTCATCCACTCCCTCACTGTGCATACTTCTTTCCCTAAGAAGGTTGTTACTCTCTCGAATCCTCGGGCTATCCTTTCCTGCGAGGGAAAAGCCCGAAAACTCAGAGAGTTCATCAGTATCCGAGATACACACACTCTTGCTCGGAATTAGTGACGACTTCTTGAAATTGACGAGAAGTCCCAAAGCCTTCGTCAATTCTAAAGTTACTTGTAAGTCCTTCAAACAACGATCTTCTGAATTGGCCCTTATTAGCCAATCGTCGAGGTACATGGATATCCTCACCCCTTTCAAATGAAGCCATTGAGCCACATTCCTCAAAATCCCCGTGAACACTTGAGGGGCAGTCGAGAGGCCGAAACACAGAGCCCTGAAACTGAAAAATTTTCCCCCCCATCATGAATCAGAGAAACTTCCTCGAGGAAGGATGGATCGGTACGTGGAAGTAAGCGTCCTGTAAATCCAAGGAAACCATACCAGTCCCCTGGACGAAGTGCTGCTAGCACTGATGAAGGCGTTTCCATCGTGAACTTCTTCTTTCTACGAAGAAGTTCAGGGCGCTTACATCCAACACCGTCTCCATCCCCCACTGACTTCGGAACTAGGAAAAGGCGGTTGTAGAAGCCCGATGAATGATGGTCTGTCACTAGTTCGATAGCCCCTTCTCCAGCATCTGATCTACTGCTAGATGGAGAGCTTGATTCATGATGGGGTCTCTGTACCTGGCCGTCAGTTCCCTTGGGATGGTCGTCAAGGGAGGTCTTTCGACGAAAGGGATGAGGTAACCTCTCCTCAAAATAGAAGGGTCCAAGGATCCGCCCCTTTTTGGGCCCAGACTTCTGCAAACCTCTAAGAGTCTGGCGCCCACCGTTGTTTGAAGGACTTGCAAGTTATTTGGGGGCTTTAACAGACTTGGCAAAAGTCTTACCCCTTCTTGAAGGTCTACGACCTCTAAACGTAGAGGTTCTTGATGAAGAACCCCCTCGAAAGGGTTTCTCGAACACTTGCTTTTTCCTTCTTAGCCTTGGTAGGGAAGGAAGGGCGAGGTTTTCTTGCCGACTGTGGCCAAAAGGTCCTGGGTGGCTTTGGCCGACAGTGATCTTGAAATGTCCTGCACTCGATGTTTAGGGAACAACTGAGCAGACAGAGGAGCAAACAGCAAAGAAGACCTCTGGGCATGGGAGACAGACTTCGTTAAGAAGGAACAATAAACGACCTCTTCTTCACGATCCGGCCCCATACAGGGAGGCGATTTCACTCGCTCCGTCTCTTACCGACTTGTCCATACAAGGACAAAACACACATAAGATCTTCTGGCGAAAATTGACTCTGGCACTTCAATTTTCTTGGCTAGGACTCCCAACGACCAATCAAGGAAGTTAAATACTTTCTAGCACTCTAAACATGCCTTTGAGCATGTGATCCAATTCATTCATTGCCCAAGTCGTCTTAGCAGAGTTAAGGGCAGTTCTCATTGTCGAATCTACAGCGCCGAAAAATCCGAATCAGCCGAAGACGGTAGACCCAATCCTAAGGACTCTCCTGTTTCATACCAGAAAACCAGCGCGTCCTGATAACTTCGAAGGAGGAAAAGCGAACATCGTTTTCCCCGCTTCTTCTTTGGAAGCCATCCAGGAACCAAAACTCCTCAGTGTGCTTCATAGAAAGAGTTTTGGCTTCATCCTCACACAAGAAGAACTCTTCGCTGTCTTCGCCGTTGAAAAAAGTGAGTGAGAAGGAGGAGCCGTAGGAGAAAGGGAATCCCCAAAAACTTGCAAAAGTAGTTCTGTAAGCTTCTTGTAAGAAGACACAGCAGCAGAAGTGTTTTTTCGGTTCCTCATCCGAACCTTCTAGGACGTCTTGTCGAGGCGAGCGCGGAAGATCCTTAGGTGACGAAGGGATCCTAGTAGGAGTTGAGCGAGAGGTTGGAGAACGCCCTCTCTTAGAAGAGTTCACATCCACTGGAGAATGAAGAGAAGATCTGGGATGCCTACGATGAGACTCCCTCTTCGAGGTAGACGGAATCTCAGCCGAAGGAGAGGTAGGGCTCCTACTCCGAGAATCCTCGGAATAAATCCATACAGGGCGCTTACGAGGAGGCGAGCGCCTACTATACTCTTTGTGCCTATCCCGAGGCGAGCGGCTGCCGGAGGAGAAGAGCGCCTATCGAGAGCAGAGCGCTTGCGCGGCTCTCCATACCTGTCCAGTTGCGTACGATCAACGGAAGTTCGACTGGAAGGCGAAATGCGCCTACTAGGAGAAGGCTGCTTGCGAGACTCTTGACGTCTAACAAGAGGGGTAACATTCAGGAGAAGGGCGCTTCAAAGCTAACGAGCGCCTACTTGGAGAAGGGCGCGTTCCGAGATTCCTTGTTGTCTACCAAGAGACAAACGTCAGGAGAAGTGCGCCTAGAAAGCGGGCAGAGCGCCTACACGGAGAAGGGCGCTTGAAAGACTCTTGTTGTCTGCCCGAGGAGAATAATCAGGAGTATGACGCCTTAAAAGAGACGAGCGCCTACTAGGAGATCGAATGTGCAGTAGGCTCTTGGCGCTACCTTTCGGGGAGCGGCTAACAGCAGGCCGTCTATCATGCACACGACTCCTACCAGACTCTTGATGCCTGTCAGGAGAGAAGTCACGATCCGCACTCGAGGAGAGTGACATCTGGACGAAGAACGCCTACTTGCATAAGGACGCCTTCTAGAATCTTGAGGCTGCTGAGGAGAAGTCTCACGCGAGGAGTTGAAGAAATAGCGTGATGAGCAGGTGCAGTGCGCTTACCGGAAGCGGGAATCCAATCTGGAGAAAAAACTTCTTTCTCCATAAGAGCGTCCTACCGATGTTTGGCGCCTTGAAGTCGAAAGAGAGCCAGGCAAGCGAGGGCGCTCACGCGAGCCCCTACCTTCATAACGAAACCTCCCCATATGAAGGAGAACGCCTAAAAACGAGGAGAACGTCCTCTGAAGAGCGGCGCCTAGATCTCTTGATCGGAAGAGAAACAGTCCTTCTTCCTACTTGATCTAACTGCTAGAGAGTCTGCTAGCGCCGTGATCTGAGCTTGAAGTCCCGCGAGTACTCTCGTAGGCGAATCTTGTTGTTCTTCCTCGAAGCAGGCGCCGAGCGCGAGCGCGAGAAGAAGAACGCTCACAGGATTTCTTGGGTTTCTTCGCCTCCACCGACGATTCTTCCGGGAAAACCTCCGGACTAGAAGCCAAAGGACTGCAGGGAGCCTTCCAAGCCCTCTTCAACGGCACGACGCATCCGGGGAGTTCCAACCTCTCTTCGGAGAGGGAGACGACGAAGAAGGAGAAGCATTGGCGTAGTAGCTCCTTCTTGTAGCGATCCGATGAGGCAGCCTGGGAGCGTACTTCAGGATCTGCCGAGGGGACGCCTGACCGTGGGGGTTCTCCCTAGCCCTCTTATCCTTGCGGCTTTCGACTTTCCTACTCCACTGGAACTGGGAGTCTGGAAGAGGGTCTAGGCCTAGAGGCACTAAGGAGCCGGTCAGACGCACCCTCCACAACACTGGGGACACTGCACTGATCACTAACACTCTCCTTACCTTCCAACTGACGAATCTTCTGATCCATAGAACGAATCGTGGCTCTCAGAGCTGCCGCCTCCGAAGGCGAATCTTCGGCTTCGGTGCGGGGAGCAGGGGCTGCAACTTGGGAAGAAGGTTCTAATTCTACGTTAGCATTAGGATCCACATCCAACTCACTCATTCTAGATCTACTAGAACTTCTAGAGGAAGCCTTACGCACTATCACGTTCCAACTCCTAACATAAGAAGAGAGAGCCTTATATTCTTCTTCATTCAATCCCTTACATTCACTACAAGGGTTAGCAAACGAACATTCATTACCCCCTGCATTTCATGCAAACCGTGTGGGGGTATACCGAAGTTTCTTTTCGGCAACCTCACCTTACATCCTTCATTCACGCAAACCCTAAACAAACCGAAGTTTTAACTACCGAATCTAGGTCAGACATCGTTAAAGAAAATCAAACTCAAAATCAAACCGGTCCACAATCAGCGTATGCCAAGCCAAACAAAGCGAATACGTCACCAAAAGAAGTCCAAATTAACTCCAGGCAAGAGAGAATCGAAAAACTATCGAGAGGAACCGACAACAGTTGTTATCGTTCCCGCGACAGAGAAAAATCTGACAAGCTTACGGGAGTGGTTCGTACATCCGCCACCCAGCGGCGGGTAAGGTAGACCACCTGACCTACCTGTCGCGTGTGCCGCGAGATTTGAAATTCTGTCGGGAACGTCGGAGACTATAGCTAAGTATATATCTGTCAGGGAAGTTCATGTACAAAATTTCACATTTTTCCTCTGAATATTTTGTAAATTTTTCAACTTTTTCCTCAAGTCCAATCTTGAAAGAGAAGTTGATTAAAGACACACAGCACCTAATTACTATATAATATGCATTAGTACAATACTTTATTTAGCCCATAAACCATTAAAATAGTTTAAACTCAAAACTAAGAAAAGGAACCATTTTCCATCTAAATTTTGTAATGAAGACAACCGAGTTCAAACATGAATGGTTTTGTTTCAACAAATGACCAGCACAAGAATTTATTATTTTTTTTCAGCTCAGTGGTCTACATGAACTATTTCCTATATCTACTTCAACAAAAATGGTTAATGATAGGCTACACTAAAGAATGAAAATTTTTCATTTGATCCTAATAATCTTAAACTACAATTGGCAATGCTAAGAAACTTTCAACAGGCCTTATATTAAAATATTCACCTTGTACAGAATAAACATAAAGTTCTTCACAAAGCATATGGTAGCAAATGCCTAAATTAGTATAAAGACATTTGCAGAACAGGTTAAGCCTATTGTGACAAGGCAGTACAAGTTCTAAACAAAACTGACAAGCTTATGAACAGTACTAGAATAGCGCAGGAAACTTATGGACCATTGGGTCCACATGAATAACTACTACTTCACAACAGCTATCCTACTCCAAAATGGCATAAGTAAACTAAATCTGAGGTAAATTTTGCATGTTCTCCATAACAACTGATATTAGGATTATTTCTACATTAATTTCTTCTAGGCAATGCGACAGGTAATGCATGTGTAGCCTACGCCATGGCCTACTGAGATACTGGTATCATGTTTGGTACCAGCTCCTTGGGAGTGAATGTTAAAATGATGGCAAATACACATAGTACCGTAATGACAAAAAAAGATGTAAACATAAATAAAAGACGGTAAATATTCCAGTACGCAGCTGGTGTGAACCAGGCCGCAGTAGCAGTCATCAGATTTATCCTCAGCCTAACTCCAACAAGCTTATTATGAGTTTGCAGGATTTAGTAATGTACAATTAGTGCATTACTCGATGCACCACTATTACTTAGATTAACCCAAAAGATTACCATTAAGAGCACTGTTGAAGTTATCAAAATATTACCATTAAGAAGAATGAAGTTATCAAAATAGGTAATATTTTTTTATATTACCTGCAAGCCTAGTAATTCTCTCCATGTTTATATACCTATACTAGGTAGGTACCTAGCCCATAATTTCGTAGTAATTCTTCACCGACCCACTACCCATGTTCTTAGGCTAGGCTAATGGTAATATTTTGATAACCCCTAGTCAGTGCTCTAGGCTAAATGGTAATGGTTTGATAACTTAGGCTAAAGCCTATGATCTCGGTGATACTAGCTATAGTATATTTTATGATTATTAGCCTAAGTCTACCTAGCTAGCCAATGCTCTCAGGCACAGATAGGCTAATGGTAATATTTTGATAATTAAACTTGTTCTCTTAATGGTAATATTTCATAACTAGTATTTGCCTATGCTCTTAGAGTAGGCTAATGGTAATATTTTGATAATTAGGAGCCTAGGTATACTCTTAATTGTAATATTTTATAACTAATCTGTGCTCTTAATGGTAATACCTAGCCTAGGTACCATTCAAGAGAATGGGCGAAGCGTTATCAAAATACCTACTACTATTACCAATGTGAGCATGCTTTCCTAATAGGAAGTTCCTCTTGTCATAGATAATGGCATACGCCTAGGTTTCTATCAAACATAGTTATCTCTGGTCTTCTTGACGACAATGAAATAGTAATAAACTTGCAGGACAGGTGGTGTCATTACCGTGATAGTAGTAATGTAGTGATAGTAGTATGAGGAGAGGCTTCCCTTGTAACAGCTCTACTTTACCATTAAGTATTCGACTTTGTACGTTGAACGGGGCTTTTCCTTGATAATTTCATTCCACGAGTTATTGATAATACTCCTCTTTTTAGCTCTTGTACTTTGTTTTCCCCTAATTCTCGACACTTGCAAGATCGAAGTTCAATTGCTCTTCCATATCATTCAGATTTATATTTGTAACCAATTTAGGTACAGCTAAATCATTCACATTGCACTGCCAGAAGATCTTCAATAATATGTTTAGAAATAGTG
>NC_087204.1:28062105-28102105 GCF_015104395.2 Macrobrachium nipponense | reverse complement strand
GACTAAGAGGAAGGTAGTCGGCTAGAATCGCCAGTGGTGGGAATTTCACTTCGTTGCCAGTGTAAATCGTTTTGTGTTTGCAACTTGGAGGTCCCAGCGCCTGACGCCAATTCAGTGATCTCACGAGAATTTTCCAGCTCTGTGTTGTTGAGAGAAATTTATTTCAGTACTCTCTCTCTCTCTCTCTCTCTCTCTCTCTCTCTCTCTCTCTCTCTCTCTCTCTCTCTCTCTGAAAGAAATGGTGCTAACTCATTCTTCCCCTTCCTGCTTCGATCTCAGGACTTTTGCTCGTTAGGTGATCCTTGTAACCAGTGGGTCTACCTCAAATTATGGTCTCTTGTCATCTGACTTTTCCTTGCACATGTATACACTGATCAGTTTTCCCCCAATCCATCTTACTTTCGCAATACCATCATTAACTTCTAAGGTAAAAACATTTCAGCACTTTATAATATGAAAAGCAAGACAGCAACTAATCTCTCTTCCAGGGACGTGCAGAGGGGGGGTGCTAGGGGTGCCCAAGCACCTGCCCCTTTTGCTACTGTATTAAAAGTGCCCTTTTTGAGAGGGATGTATTATAGGCCCGCCGCCTATGCCGCCTATCTGTGTCAGTGATAATAATAACAGTGGAAAGGACCTTCTCCAAACTCAAGCTGGTGAAGACAAAGCTACGCAGCCTGTCCAGTGAGGAGAGGTTATCTGATCTTTTGTTGCTAGCAGTTGAAAAGGATATCACAATCAACAACAGTGAAGTTATCAGCATATTCAAAGAAATGGCACACAGAAGGGTTTTCTTATAAATATAAAATGATAAGGTCTGGTTATTAGCCAAGTGTATTGATCATACTGATTGATTTTCTTGCAGTTCATTTATGTAAAAGTAATATATAATAATTTTTCTTTGTTAAATTTCCTAGTTCTACTGGTAGTCAGTACTGTAGATTTTATGTTCATATAAAACATTAGCCCACTGGTACCCATGATATCAGTCATGTTTATCTCTTTCTTGAATTATAAATGGCTAGTTTAAATAAATTTGAAAGAATATTGAGCCGGTATATATTTTAGTCTCATTCATTTCTATATTTTTACTTTTTTTCACTTGAGCACCTGCCTGAAAAAGTTTCTCTGCACGTCCCTGCTCTCTTCTTATTGTTGATATTACAGTTGTAGTTTTGCTTTCTCTTCCCTCAACAAATGCCACCACACAACAAATTCCTTGTTTTAAAAGAGACTTGATGAACTCCTTCTTCTTCTGTATCTGGGCAGGGACCTTCTTCTATCTTCCTTGGAAGCCTTTACCGACAGCAAAAAGAAGTGTTAAGAGAATATCATTGGACCCATTTCTTATTCTGCTGTACATCAAGAGCAAGACTGAATAGGAAGGCTGGACTCAAAAGGGTCAGGGAGCAGCTTCATTAGATGTTGATCTCATGACACCAAGACATAACGTCTTTCTGGTTTTCTTCTGAAGAACCTGAGCTGTATTTAGGGGGATCTTGAGAATCTGTTTCTTGGTGACGACCGCTGTTTTACATACATACATATACACATATAATATATATATATACTATATATGACTGACTTTCCCCGGCTTTTAATATTAATCTGTCTAATGCACAACGTTTGGTTTTAATAATAATGATAAAAAAGGATCACTTAAATATTCCAGAGACGTCATCAACCACATTCCAAGATGCTTGACTGCAGGCAGAGAGCACCTGAATGATTTACGAGTTCAGCCACACAGGTGATCTTCCAAGAGGAGGGGTAATGAGGGCATTGCCATGAAAAGCGGGCAGGGGGTCTTGCTACCCTGACACCCAACTCCTCATCCTGTGAACTAAGGAGTTTGTGTAGGATGTCGCGTGGGATGCCACCAATGACTAACGAACAAAAAAGTTTTTTTTTTTTATGCAAAACAGACGCCAGTTTACTTTCGGTTCGTATAGTAGCCTTACTGTTCTATAGAACATGAGAGAGAGAGAGAGAGAGAGAGAGAGAGAGAGAGAGAGAGAGAGAGAGAGAGAGGTCAGTGGTCCTTGCAACAGAAGATTTTTATGAATGGAATATGCCTCACTTTATTATAGCTATCGAGAGGAAGTGCAGTATCTATCAATCGACCATTATTCTGTTGCCAGTTTCTTTTACATAAAACAGGTGCTTAAGAGCTTAACTGCAGAGCGCTGTGTATTGAGACAGACGCCGCCCCTGTCTTTGAGTGGCTTGATTCTAGTTGTGCATTTGAAGGAAGTAGCTGCTTTCGTTTATGGCTTATTCAACTAGTTTACGAGTGTTATTGAACGGTGCATTCGTTCCGACTGCACCAGAAACCACCTACCTTTACTTATTATTATTATTATTATTATTATTATTATTATTATTATTATTATTATTATATGGTGGAAGTAAACCCTCTTTTAAACATGTTTTATTAAAGCCGCCGGCATTATAACAAAATTAAAGTCGACTTTGACAATTACCTATTTGAGACATGCCAACCTTCGGTGCGTTGCTCACCAGTTTAAGCAACAACGAGAAAACAATAATTAGAAAATAGAGAGGAACCTTTATAAAATTAACGCAGCTGAGGCAGCAATATTAATATTATTATTATTATTATTATTATCAAAATACTTTGACCAGACCACTGGGCTAACTATCACCTCTCACAGGGCTGGCCCGGAGGATTAGAATGAAATACCAGGTCTAGGTCATAAATCAATCGGCGTGGTGACAAATGAAAATTAGAGAGAAAAAAACTGCACAAAGGCATAATATGCTTTTTCACTGGAATATACGCACGCATTAAATACATTTATTCATATTTCCACAGATAAACACGCGCAAAAAAGGAATATTAACGTTAAGAATGAGTTATGTAACATTTTTAAATTTATATATATATATATATATATATATATATATAAATATATATATATATATATATATATATATATATATATATACAGTGGACCCCCCGTATTCGCGGAGAACGCGAATACGGGGGGTCCACTGTATATATATATATATATATATATATATATATATATATATATATATATATATATATATATATATAGATATATACAGTGGACCCCCGTATTCGCGTTCTCCGGATTCGCGGACTCACACATTCGCGGATTTCTCTCGGGAACGTTTCCCTGCATTATTCGCGGAAAATTCGCGCATTCGCGTATTTTTTTTTCTATGAGAAATATCCACAAATTCCTGGTTTTTGTTATCAATTTCATCATAAAATGCACTTTTTGTGATAAAACTATTAAAAAAACCAAGTATGAAAATTTTTAGTGGTTTTTCTTAAGTTTTAACTAACATAATAGGCTGTTTTTAGCGTTTTTATAGGGGTTCCAAACATTCGCGGATTCTAACTATATGCGGGGGGGTCTGGTACGCATCCCCCGCGAATACGGGGGACCACTGTATATATATATATATTCATTTTGATGGATGGGTCTATACCTGAGTCAGCAATAAAATATCCTTCTCTGACCCGGACAAAATAGAAAAAAAAAGTGATTAGAAGGCGGAGGAGATTTTACAATAGATGAAAACAGACACAATACAACAGTCGTCCGGTTCAGAACAGAATAGAATACAGAATATAGGCCAAAGGCCAAGCGTTCCAATCTGTGAGGTCATTCAGCGCTGAAATGGAAACTGACAGTCAAAAGGTTTGAAAAGTGTAACAGGAGGAAAACATCACAGTTGACCCGAGAGTTGTTAAGAAACTGTGGGAAGTAAGATGGAAGAAAGATAATATGAATGGAGGTACAGTAAAATGGTTGAAAAGGGTTGCAGCTACGGGCAGAAAGGACGCTGGAAAGAACCTTAAGTAATGCCTACAGCGCAGAACATGAGGTGCACTGACGGCGTTACCCCTCTACAGGGGAAATGTGCGAAGGGAGAAATGCGCCCGAAAATAAATGGAAAAAACAACAGTTCTAAATGAAAAAAAAGAAAAAAAACAATGCAACCACCTCAGGCTCCGGAATGATCTCTCTGCTTCTGCTTTTCTGACTTCCGCTTCTTTTTTTCTTCTCCCTTTTCTTGCTTGCTTCAGGTCTGGGCTAGAAAAGGGTAAGAGCTGGCTTGATCCCTGGACTCTTTCTCTCTTTCAAAAAATGAAGAATATCAACTAAGGAAACATACAACCAAATAAATAAAATGATAAATAAAACTTAAAAAATAATTAGCGAACAACAAAAAAATGTTCAAAATGAAGAAGTTATCTGATAAAGCGGCTCAGTATGGACAGCGATAAGAGAGAGAGAGAGAGAGAGAGAGAGAGAGAGAGAGAGAGAGAGAGAGAGAGAGGAAAACATCCTGCCTCCTTAAGGTAACAAAAATATAAATAGCAAATATAAAAATAAGAGAGAGAGAGAGAGAGAGAGAGAGAGAGAGAGAGAGAGAGAGAGAGAGACGAAAACATACAGTCTCATTAAGGTAACAAAAGTCGAAATAGCAAATATAAAAATGAGAGAGAGAGAGAGAGAGAGAGAGAGAGAGAGAGAGAGAGAGAGAGACGAAAACATACAGTCTCATTAAGGTAACAAAAGTCGAAAATAGCAAATATGATAGAGAGAGAAGAGAGAGAGAGAGAGAGAGAGAGAGAGAGAGAGAGAGAGGAAAACATCCTGCCTCCTTAAGGTAACAAAAATATAAATAGCAAATATAAAAATAAGAGAGAGAGAGAGAGAGAGAGAGAGAGAGAGAGAGAGAGAGGAGAGAGAGAGAGAGAGGATGTTGTGTAACTGGGACCTCAAAAATCCAAGCAAAGATACTATGTATCACTACCCTTCAACAATTCGCCTTGGATCTTAAAAATTTACTTACATTTTCTTCTGTTTACTTATTGATTAGTTAATATTGTTTCCTTTTCTAATAATTGATCTCTTCTTTCTGTATTTCCCTTGACATTCTGTTACTTCTTTAAAATGAACACCGTATTCTTTGGAAGCTTGAATTTCAAGTCAATGGAAGCTTGAATTTTAAGTCAAAGGAAGCTTGAATTTCAAGTCAATGGAAGCTTGAATTTTAAGTCAATGGAAGCTTGAATTTTAAGTCTATGGAAGCTTGAATTTTAAGTCAGTGGAAGCTTGAATTTTAAGTCAATGGAAGCTTGAATTTTAAGTCAATGGAAGCTTGAATTTTAAGTCAATGGGAGCTTGAATTTTAAGTCAGTGGAAGCTTGAATTTTAAGTCAATGGAAGCTTGAATTTTAAGTCAATGGAAGCTTGAATTTTAAGTCAGTGGAAGCTTGAATTTTAAGTCAATGGAAGCTTGAATTTTAAGTCAGTGGAAGCTTGAATTTTAAGTCAATGGAAGCTTGAATTTTAAGTCAATGGAAGCTTGAATTTTAAGTTAGCGGAAGCTTGAATTTTAAGTCAATGGAAGCTTGAATTTTAAGTCAGTTGGAAGCTTGAATTTTAGTCAGTGGAAGCTTGAAATTTGAATTTTGTCAATGGAAGACTTGAATTTTAAGTTCAGTGGAAGCTTGAATTTTAAGTCAGTAGAAGCTTGAATTTAGTCCAAATGGAAGCTTGACTTTTAAAGTTCAGTGGAAGCTTGAATTTTAAGTCAATGGAAGCTTGAATTTTAAGTCAGTGGAAGCTTGAATTTTAAGTCAGTAGAAGCTTGAATTTTAAGTCAGTGGAAGCTTGAATTTTAAGTCAGTGGAAGCTTGAATTTTAAGTCAATGGAAGCTTGAATTTTAAGTCAATGGAAGCTTGAATTTTAAGTCAGTGGAAGCTTGAGTTTCAAGTCAAAGGAAGCTTGAATTTCAAGTCAATGGAAGCTTGAATTTTTAAGTCAATGGAAGCTTGAATTTTAAGTCAATGGAAGCTTGAATTTTTAAGTCAGTGGAACTTGAATTTTAAAGTCAATGGAAGCTTGAATTTTAAAGTCAATGGAAGCTTGAATTTTCAAGTCAGTAGAAGCTTGAATTTTAAGTCAGTGGAAGCTTGAATTTTTTAAGTCCAATGGAAGCTTGAATTTTAAGTCAATGGAAGCTTGAATTTTAAGTTAGTGGAAGCTTGAATTTTAAGTCAATGAAGCTTGAATTTTAAGTCAGTGTAAGCTTGAATTTTAAGTCAGTGGAAGCTTGAATTTTAAGTCAATGGAAGCTTGAATTTTAAGTCAGTGGAAGCTTGAATTTTAAGTCAGTGGACCCTGTGGTGCACTTTTTCCACATGAATAGGGTTCATCTTCTGAATAATAATAATAATAATAATAATAATAATAATAATAATAATAATAATAATAATAATAATAATAATAATAATAATAATAATGGTAAGGAAATCCAGTGGTGTAGGCTATTGTCCCTCTCAATCGAGCAGGTTCTTGAGAACTTACGTTTGTATATATATATAATATATATATATATATATATATATATATATATATATTATATAATATATATATATTTCTAAAATATATATTTACTTGTATACCCTGCGGATTTCTTCACCATTTTAGTGACTCGTGATATGAGATTTTTATAATAATAATAATAATTAATAATAATAATAATAATAATAATAATAATAATAATAAATAATAATAAAATAATAATAATAATAAGAGTCTGAGTAAAAAGGTAATCTTGAGCATATGTGAGGACAGGTAAGAAACAGTACAACATTAATGTCAGGGCACAGAGATAATGAGAGTATGAGAAAACCATTCACAGTAAACTCCAAGTTAATGAGAAACATGATCAAGATACGTAAGCTTCAAGTGATAACTTGATCTACCCTTGGCCTGTGTCCTGTTAGTGTTTACTCCCCTCTTTTTCTGTTCCTGATAAATAATTGGTTTCGGTTTCGATAAGGACAACAGGTCCCTGAATTTTTTTTTTTTTTATGTCATGTTTCGTTAAGATTCTGTTGATTATCGCCCTCAAAACATACACGTGCATACACGCAGACATGCACTTATATATTCATAAATACATATATCTATATATAAACATACTATACATAATATATATACTATATATATATATATATATATATATATATATATACAATATATATATATATATATATATATATATATATATATATATATATATATATATATATATATATATATATGTATATATGTATATATATATATATATATACATACATATATATATATATATATATATATATATATATATATATATATTATAGGTATAGATATATCTGAAAATGAAACATTTCTTTCCATAATACAAAGCACAAACAAGTTCATCAAAATAACATTTATACTCGTGTAGCATAAGTAAATGATCTTTGAAGTTTTAATAACGAATATGACGATCAGCCGATTTTCTGACAGTTATTTTCGAACCTTTAATTACTCTATCTTCTGGAAAAATTTTTGACATTCCCTTGAACTTGTTTTAATAATAAAATAAAACGTGCGCTTTCTCTCTCTCTCTCTCTCTCAAAATAAAATCCTGAAGAGGCTTTACCCAGATCTGCACACTGATGGGAAAGAGATAGAAATAATAGAAAAGAAAGACAAAGTCTGCACCCTTTTGAAAAGAGGGAATTGCAGATTCGGTGAAAGATGTTACTACAAACATCCCAAGGTATGTCACAATTATGAAATCTATGGTAAATGTGCATACCTAGACGGCTATGAGGATGAATGCAGAGATCTACATCCAAAAATATGCAAAATCCTAAAAGAAGGAAAAGGATGTAAGTTCAACAAAAAATGTAAATATATGCACCCTGTAGCCATGAATCAAAATCAATTAAATAATAAAATCCAAAATAGAAAAGAAACAAATAACGAGAGGAACAAAGAACATGAGGTGAAGGAAAAAAACAAGCCATCACCGCGCTATGGAGTGTCGGCAAAGAATTTGCAAGCATCAGCTCCAAGATACAGCTCAAGAGACAAATACTGTATATGCGATGCTAAAGGATGGTGCAGATACGGAGACAATTGCAGATTCATACACAAAATGAATAATTATGATGAAGGAAGATCAAATATATTGGAAAAGTTGGATTTTTTACCGTCAGAATTTCTGGAAATGAAGAAAAGAACAACATACCAGAACAGAAAAATCCTTATTATTACCCATATTAAATGAAGGAGATAGAGTTCTTAGAAGAACTAACCCAAATTGAAAAGAAAATAGATATAATGAATATAAGTGAAACCTGGTATTCCCAAGAGACTGGTAATGATGATCAAATAAAAGGGTTCCAAACTTATAAATCAGATAGAAAAAATAAGAATCAAGGGGGAACCACAATATATGGGAAAGACATAAAACAAGGAAAAATATATGAGAAATATAGTAACTCAGAATGTGAACTAATAGCGGTAGAATTTGAATCTGAAAAATTAATGAATAGGAGATTGTGGTTGTATTTATACATATAAAAAAGACAGTAATAGTAGTGCAGAAGATAAGAGGCAATTCGAAAAGCTATTAGATATGCTACTAGAATACAACATTCAACAAATAAATCACCTGCCAACAAGAAAGGAAAATACTTTAGACCTAGTATTTGTGAACGAGGTGAATTATGTTAAAGAAATAATAGTTTATAATGCGAGTATTTCAGACCATAATGTCATAGAATTAATAGTCCATTTCAAAGCAAGTGAAAACAGAGATAAGCAAGAGATGAAAAAGTGGGATATGGAAAATACAATTTCTACAGTAAAAATATAAAATGGTCAGAAATAAATGAAGAATTAATCAAAGATTGGGATAACATTTTCGTAAGTGATGATATACAGGTAAATATGGAGATATTATATAAAATATTAGAGAAAATAGTGCATAAATATGTACCGAAGAAGAAAAGTAAACATAAGTCATGCATACCAAGAGACAGAAGGATCTTGTTCCAGAAAATCAGAAAATGGAAAAAAGGTCTTTCAAAAGAAAAAAATTTTTGGAAAGTGATAGAACCAAAAAGTAAGATAGAAAATTCAGAACAAAAGATTATACAATCAAAAGAAATGAAAAACAGGACTTGTAAGAAAAAACCCTAGTAAATATCAAGCAAAACCCCAAACTATTGTACTCATATGCAAAAAAGATGAATAAAAGAAGAATAGAAATAGGCCCTCTAAGAATTGAAGGGAGATTAACGAATGAAAAAAAGGAAATATGCAACATATGGGCAGAAAGATATAAGAGAGAATTTACCCCTAGAATTGATAATGAAGATAATGATTCAGAAATAAGTGATAAAAATAATGAATATTTATCAGACATAGATATTAATGAAGCCGATATAGTGCAGGCTATCAATGAAATTAAAAATGGAGTAGTAGCTGGGCCTGATGGTGTCCCTGCTATTTTGTTAAAGAAAATAGCTCATTCTATTGCAAAGCTCCTTGCAATATTATTAAGGCAAAGTGTAGATACAGGCAAGATTTATGATGAGCACAAATTAGCATATATTACCCCTACTTTCAAAAGTGGATCAAGACTAGATGCAAGTAATTATAGGCCTGTGAGTCTAACATCACATATTATGAAAGTGTATGAAAGGGTAATGAAGAAAAATATTATGGAACATTTAATAAAATATAATTTGTTTAATATAGGACAACATGGTTTTGTACCTGGAAAAGGTACACAAACCCAACTGTTAGTCCACCGTGAGAACATATACAAAAATATGAAAAACGGAAAAGAAACAGATGTGGATTATCTAGACTTTGCAAAAGCTTTTGACAAGGTAGATCATAATATACTAGCAAAGAAAATTAGAAAACATAATACAGTGGACAAAGTAGGAAGATGGTTAAAAGAAGTTTTACACAACAGAAAACAGATAGTTATTGCAAACGATGAGAAATCGGATGAAGCTAAGGTAATATCCGGTGTGCCACAAGGTACGGTGCTAGCTGCATTGCTGTTTGTTATTATGATTGCAGACATAGACAGTACTGTTATGGACTCGGTAGTGAGTAGTTTTGCCGATGACACAAGAATAAGTAGAGAAATTACTTGTGATGAAGATAGGAACGCACTACAAAGAGACCTTAACAAAGTATATGAATGGGCAGAGGTAAATAGAATGGTATTTAACTCTGATAAATTTGAATCAACAAACTATGGAGATAGAGAAGGAAAGCTATATGCATATAAGGGACCTAATAATGAGACAATCACAAACAAGGAAGCAGTTAAAGAACTTGGTGTGATGTTGAATAGGGACATGTTATGCAATGATCAAATAGCAATTCTAATGGCAAAATGTAAAGCAAAAATGGGAATGTTGTTACGGCACTTCAAAACAAGAAAAGCTGAACACATGATTATGCTTTATAAAACGTATGTTCGTAGTCCACTTGAATATTGCAATATGATATGGTAACCACACTATCAAAAGGATATTGAACAAATAGAGAGTGTACAAAGGTCCTTTACAGCTAGAATATAAGTTAAGGATCTTGACTACTGGGAAAGACTACAATTTTTAAAATTATATAGTCTAGAAAGGAGAAGAGAATGCTACATGATAATTCAAGCATGGACACAGATAGAAGGAATTGCCGAAAACATCATGGAGCTAAAAATATCAGAAAGAGCAAGCAGAGGTAGATCAATAGTGCCCAAAATACTTATCATCAGAAAATAAAGGAAAGCACACAGGACATTAATCCACTACGCACCAGCATTGACAATGCAACGTCTATTCAATGCGTTGCCAGCTCATCTGAGGAATATATCAGGAGTGAGCGTAGATGTGTCTAAGAATAAGCTCGACAAATATCTAAGCTGCATTCCAGACCATCCAAGATTGGAAGATACAAAATATACCTGGAAGATGCACTAGCAACTCTCTGGTAGACATTAAAGGTGTCTCACACTAAGGGACCTGGGGCAACCCGAACGAGATGTAAGGTCTGTAAGGTAAGGGGTCTCTCTCTCTCTCTCTCTCTTCTCTCTCTCTCTCTCTCTGTATCTTAGAAATCCGGGAACAACTTGCGAAAAAAACATGAAACATGAAAAAAATATCCGTTGATTTTTTTCCCAACTTCGCTGTCCAACTTCTTCATCTTCGTCTAGCTTAAATTTTCGCTAATCCATGAAGATCTGATTCATCGGGCGAGGCTTTCGATAGCCAAGAACGGCCAGCGGTCTTCAGGAACTGATTATTATTATCAATAATAGTCATAATAAATCCTTGTCCTTTTCAGTTTTCAATGCTTAATATTGAAAACTGTGAAGAACTAACGTTTTTATTTTTTCAAGACAGGGATAAATAAGACCCTTTGTCTAGAGCATTAAATCTATGTATTAAGTTATACCTCCAGCCGTTGGACTGTGGATCGGTCTCTCCCTGAGGAACCTCCAAAAGCTGAAGCGAAGATGCGACTCGCAACTGCCCTTGAGCAATTCTCCTTGTAATTTAGTCATTGAAAAAGATACGCCGGAATGTCGCTATCTTCGCAAAATATTGGCACGATCGTGTAGATGAAGAGGAGAAAGCGAAACGGTGCCATTAAGGCATTAGGAAAATGAGTGAGTGTGAGAGCCACTATCAGGTCATACACGATGGATACTAAGAAGAAATTATTGAGAGCAGGGATGAATGACTTACAATTGCCTACGGCAGTGCATACGAAAGGACGTTGCTTTGAGAGAGAGAGAGAGAGAGAGAGAGAGAGAGAGAGAGAGAGAGAGAATGTGGTCAGTGACCCTGCAAAGTTTCGTTATCAGGCTGTGGTACCCTACCAATAAGAAATCGGACGCACCGGTTAGCAGAAGGGTGCAAGAGCATGCTAACGAGTCCTCAAAAATCGTTGGTAGTTTTTCAACTTATTATTTGCCCTCTAGAAATACGGCGATATAAGAAAACCATGAAAAGAAACATTACTATAATATATAAAAAAAATTATTGGTGACCCACATTTCACATGGAAAAACCGGCGTATTAGTCTTTTCTTTTACATTTTCAGACGGACCGAATTGCGTAAGAGGGATAATTGAGATCACTCGTTTAAAACTTACTACACGAACAACGTTGGCCTGAAATGACAGTGGAAAAATGATTCCTTTGGGAGTTCTAATATGGGTTGCAAGAGGTTTTGCGAAACAAGTTATCATTGCACAACACCACAACACCAAATGAAAGGCAGATCGTCGAAGCATGTGACACGTCTTTCAGTGGAATGAATTTGGTGGTGGTTGTATCAAAACGTTGTGATTCAGAGGGATTTGACGTGCTGCTTATTATTCATTAAAACGGGAACTTGTTTTCCAAAGCTAGCTGAAAAAATCTATATATTTGATGCATATGTGACCGAGCGCAGCAAACCCACACACACACACACACACACACACGACACACACACACACATATATATATATATATATATATATATATATATATATATACAACACACACACACACACACACACACACACATAATAGTCAACGTTTTAACTTCTTGCCCAAGTCTAGTCATTCTACCTCCTTCCTTCTCAACTAATGGTTGGTTGCGCCTTGATATTTGTTTTCTATTTGTATTTTTTACTTTTTCGTTTCACTTGTTAACTTTTAGTCCTTTCTGTCAATTTTAAGTTAATTTTAGTCTTGTATTTTTTACTATATTAAGAATCCTGCTTTTATTTAATGTTAAATATGTATGTGTTTTTATCTCTACAGACTGAAGATGCACACTGTATGTGCGAAACGTCTCAAATAAATGTTTCTTTCTTCTGATGTAGTTGTCCGCGATTTCCCTGAATGGATATACATAATATTATGCATGAGATTACCCTTATTCAAACTTTCAAAAGCTATTATAGTGAAGATAATGTGAAATACCGAAAGAAGAGATCAGTCATATATATATATATATATATATATATATATATATATATATATATATATTATATATATATATATATATATATATATATATATACATATTATATATATATATATATATATTATATATATATATATATTATATTTATATATATAATACATAAGTTTAAGATTTACAGGAAAAAATCCATGTATTTTTATTTAGCTAAGAACTCAGAGGACATGTACTAAGAATGATAAGAAATAACATAACACCATAACATGTTTTAATGCTCCGTACACGACAAGATGAATATACGAAAAATATGGCAAACAAATAAGAACATTCTTATTGATATGAAATCACTTTAACAGTTTAAAAAAAAAATTGATAAAAATTCCTCTCTTTTGATAAACAAAGCTGAAACGTGAGACTTAAAATATATGTTATAAAAGATGAAATGGAAATGAAAAATATAAGTGTAAATTTCCAGTACACTACAATCCGCCATTTTCTGTCCACAAAGATTCCTTAATTCCCATACGCATAAGCAATATAAGTAACTTAACTGAATACATATTCATTAAAGGTTGTCTAATACGCCGCAAAAGAAAATCAATTTGCGAACCAAAGACATTATAACCAAAGGTCTAGCCAAGGTTTAGACCTTGGGCCTAAAGATTTTGATTTTACATGAATGGAAGGCATGGGACCTACGAGGTCATTCAGCGCCGAAGGGGAAATTGAGAGTAGAAAGGTTTGAAAGATGTAACTGGAGGAGAGAAACAACTCTTAGGAAAAGGTGGATATCAAGACGGAAGAAAGATCTTACGAATGGAGGTACGGTAAAAGGAATGACCGGGGTTGTAGCTATAGGGGACGAAGGGACGCCGCAAAGAACATTAAGAAATGCCTACAGTGCACCGCGTGAGGTACACTGACGGCACTAACCCCCTACGAATCAGAGATCCTTAAAGTGCGTCTCCACTGCCGCGGCTCAGACAAGTGTAGCCGTCGTTTCGTATGTGTGTCGGAACGATATTTTATAAAATAGTAAACCATAAAAACTGTAGCCGTCGTTTCGTATATGTGTCGGAACGATATTTTTTAAAGCAGTAAAACATAAATCTATTTGATTTAAACAACAGACCCACCGTTCGATGTGGCACAGAAAAACATATAGTCCCCAGACAAACAAAGTAAGTGCCTAATCAATCGAAAGTGTGGTTATGTCGCCCAACTACATAATGAAAGGGAATCTGCTAAAATTCAAGTATGTTCAGGGTTTCAACAAGTTTGCGTGACTTCCTCCAGTCACGGAAGGTGTCAGAATTCTCGGCACTTAAATCTGCTTAAATTTAGAGCACGCTTATTTGTCCTCGTGTGTTTGCTTGGGGTATGTACGTGTGTGTGTGTGTGTGTGTGTGCTCTCGAATCTGTACATCTGTACATTCCTGTGTTAACAGGTTGGTTATTAAACTTCAGTGAGTCAAAGTGTACTTTGCGTTATTCGTCCGCAATATCTGAATATGTGTGTGTTCTTAAACACACCTTTTTTTAAATCATATCTCGTCACCAGTTTTGTGTTATTCAATGACCCTCGGCACTGCGCTGATCTGGAAAAAGAAACGTCACACTGATATGAGAGGGATCTTGAAATCATGAGCCTCATCTGACCAAAGCTGATTTTATAACGGGACCTTCGCTGGAGATGTCACATATACATACATCAGCTTTTCCCCATCAATAAGATGCCTTCCAAATGAAGTCACGTGTCAGAACCTGACGCATCTCATGTAAAATCCACCTGTGAAAGTATTCTGCCCTAAATTAGCCGCCCTGCAAAATGGCCCAGTAATTTTAGGTTATCGATAATCTTTGAAACTTCGAAGCCAATATACCCAAATCAACCTCATTTCCATCCAGCCATCCAATGCCTCCCCATCCCACACCCCCCCCCCCCCTCCTCACTCTTCACTTCTTCCGATAACATTTGGAAATCTGAGACATTTATGCTTTGATTTCCTCTCCCAAGTGAAAAACAACTTTCACACCTCACGAAGTCACTGGCGGTGCATCTTGTTAGCCGGATAATGTTGCTGTACTCGCGTATCCGAATATGGATTTATTTGATATAATGGAACAACCCGCGCGACCTTCGACTGCCCACCGCCGATGAATGAGTCACGGAACGAAAATCGTGAAGAAAATTGTTTGCGTGAGTTCCGAGTCTGTCGGAATTCTGGGAGATCCAGCGAAGGCTTTATTTGAAGTTGCTGAAGGATAGCAGGAGATATATACCTTGGGCAGTTCCTTGAGAGTTTCGGAAGGAAGGATTCGTTCTGTTATTGAGAAGTTTCTCGGAAGCATTCCTAAAGATCTGGAATAGGTCCGAAGCGCGCACACACACACACATATATATAAAACCTACTGGCCACTTTTTTCCAGACATCTATACAACTGTTACAGCCACAACGTCCCTCTCAACTTCACGAATTCTTCTCTCTCACTTTTTTGGCACGCTTGTCACTACAAAGCCTTAGATCCAAATGCAGGAAATATGAAGAAATTCTGATATCCGGTAGCAGGATTCGAACCCGCATCCAGAGTATCAGAACGAGATAGATTGATAGATACAAATGCATTCATTCATGAAATTACAATCGGAAGAGTGTATGAAAACACGGATCCTTCTGGACGACCGAATACAGGTACATTGAAACTTGCAATAGCTGTGAATAAATGGAACATAAGAAGAATTTGCATGCATTATCGCACAAGAAAAAAAGGAACGCAGTGAAAAAGGAACGCAGTCACCCTTATGTATGTTAATACGCAAAGACATCACAGTTAAACAAGTTTTTAAAATTTACAAAGAGCCTTAGAAAGTACACATATATTTAATCACTCAACAAGAAAAGAAACACGTGGAGCCTTATTAAAGGAAAAGGCAAGACACCCACGAATGCAAAATCTCTAAGCAGTTGGAACAACGCAACAAAAACAGATTTGTATTTGCATACGAAGTAAAAAAAAAAAAAAAAAAAAAAAAGCTGTGACAGTCTCGTCCCGGTCAGTCCAGAATCCAGCGGCTGCTGGAACGATCCAGCTCAGAACGGGGGCCATGTTATTATACCTTATAAGCGCTAAAATACGGATTCTCGTGGTTCATGAAGGATGGTGGGGCAACCCGGTATACATACACATACATAATACACGTGCCATGGGTGTTTCATAAGGTTAATGAGATGTGACCCGACGCAGTAAGATCAGAACGACACTGAAGCTCTGTGACAGCGATTGGGAAACTTAATCAATGCGGGAAGTGGCTTTGGTTCCGAATACAACCGGTTATTTCGGTTTTCTTGGTCATTAACTTGTCAAGCAAGCGTTTGCAGAATAGACGTCCATGTGTAAATGAAGGCGGCGCGGGGTTAGGGACACCACGGGACGAACAGGGGAAAGGCCCGTGCCAATGAAAGACTTTATTAAATAAGAAATTCTTAGTATTACAATTCAGAAAACCTAAAGCTTTACATAGTGCACCTACGAAGAAACCATTTCAGATCATCGGCTACTGACTGACATGACCTAGGTTCTGATTTATGCCTCCAATCAGATATATCTGAATTTCTGACATGAGTTCATGACACAGTACTGAAGTTCCGATTTTAATTACGAAAACCTGACGCGAAAGCTATATGAGGCGATCATTTTCATGGAAGGCAGCTCAAGTTCGGTCATGATAATATCGCCATCCTTTAATAACAACTCTTCATAGGGCATTGCCGACGTTTGTAACAATGCAACGCGGACATATTTCGCTTATAACTTAAAATCACCTAATAAAGGAAACCTCCTTCCTCCGAACTCCCAAGTCCAAATCAAACTGGATCTGTCAGACGCATCCATCCCGACCTCTTGCGAAAAAAAGCCTCCAGAAGCACATGATTTCTGGGGCTGATGCACAAAACAATCAGAATTGTATCAGTGGGAACTATCTTTTGAATAATGCAGATGAGACGGAGGTACAGATGAAATCTGTAATCATCGGCCAAGGTTATACAGCGACATACAGTCATCCCAGATGATTTCTCCCTCGCCCTAAAGAGGCTGTCATTGACAACGCCACCCGGCGTCTGGTGGTGTTATCATCAGGATATCCTAGCGGTTAACAACAGCCGCAGTACTGGCTACAGCCAGACAATTATTTATGAAGGCGATCGGGGGGAACTCTTTCGCAGACGACAGAACTTTTCCACGTTCCAACCTAAAGTTTCTTTTGTGACCTATGAATTACCGAGTCTGGCTTTCTTGTTTTTAACCGAGATTACTGTTAGCTCGAAATAATATATTTAGTTTGAAAGGCTATGGGATGAAATTCTCTTTCCCATGTTTATTGTTTGTAAGGTGTTTTCACGTTGCATGGAACCAGTGGTTATTCAGCAACGTGACCAACGGCTTGACGTGACTTCCGAACCACGTCGAGAGTGAACTTCTTTCACCAGAAATACACATCTCTCACCCCTCAGTGGAATGTTCGAGAATCGAACTCGCGGCTACCGAGGTGACACGCCAACACCATACCGACCACGCCACCTAGGCGATTTTTCCCATGTGTAATGATAGCTAGTGAAAGACAAAATGTCAAAATATGTTGATGTACTGATGTCCTCTCTCATTCAAATACTTCTGCACCTCCTGCTGGCATAAGGCCTGCTAATTTAACAACTGATACTAGAAGTTTCTTCTGAGTGAAAGTCGTTGATGAGAGGCACTGAAACAAGAGAGCAGCGCAAGTGGTCTTCCTTGCGCTTTCATTTGCAAAAAAAATCTCCACTCATCGCCAGCCTCCTGTCTTCTGGTTCTCACTCAAGTAGATCTGGTTATTCCAGACCTTATGATGCCTAGAGGAGTTAATAAAAAAACAATAAATAAATAAATAAATAAATAAAGTACATACAAGTAAAAATAAAAAAATAAAAATGCAAACGCAAGCACCTTCAAATGAAAAGTTTTGATGCCGACGCATCCTTATGAAGTCCTTAAGCAAATTAGGAATACTTCGACAAAGAAAACGGCTTCTCTTGATAAAGGTAGGATTTAAAGGACCAGGAAGACCTATAGTTGCATGCATGCAACAAGAACGCATCAACCGAAGAGGGTGCAGATTGTAGGGCGCTAATGACTGCAACCGGTTTGAAGCGATTCTTGGCAATCCTGTACTATAGGGTTCCTCTCTAAGACGCATCGGAGCCCACCGATGGCTGGTTATCTTAACCAAGATGACTGGCTATGACCGCAGCTCGGCATAATGGACATCTAAAAAATGGAGAGAAGATACCGGCGATACAGCAGAAGGATAGTTTTAATTCTCATTCGCGCGAAGAGGGAAAGGACGAATGGATATTATTTCCTCACCCCGCCGGTTTCTGATGCGTTCGACGTCCTGCGGACGCACGTGTGTGGTGGACAGGACGGTGAGACGCGCTGATATTATGAAGCGGATCGACGTCATTTCGTGGACGGTCGCATTCAACTTGCCCACTCGCGGCTGCTTGACTTCTTATTGGTTTTTTATGCTTTGTCTTTTTGTTTCTTTTTCTTTGCTTGTCAGCTTTTCGGCTTTACACTCCTCATTTAGCGTCTAGTTCAGTTTTCTTTGCCGATTTTCGCTTACTCGGGGAGTAAGCTTACAAAATACTTTGTTGTTGTTGTTGGGTGGGGGTGTAAGAAAGGTCTATGGAATTTATTAGAATGAAAATGTAAAAAATAAATAATGTGCATGTTACACAGTACAGAAAAATTACTTCTTATAAAATATAGCGCATTTATTTTAAATTTCGTTGGTGAAACAAGGATCTATTTAACCGTAGATTTTAACTCGTTTTAATCTACGTTAAAAGTTAGGAATTTAATGTTTTCAACTTACGGGTGAGGGGAAAATCTTACATGCGTCCCGAGAAAGCCGGAGGTCGGATCATGCCTTGTTTTCTTAACTAATCTGCAAACAAACCTGTGTGTGAGAGAGAGAGAGAGAGAGAGGGGGGGGGGGAGAGAGAGAGAGAGAGAGGAAATGTTACTAAACTTTGACTCTTATCTTGAGTCCTGACAGGGTAATGTTGTCTTTCATGCACGAGTATCGACCCTCCTTTATAACTATGGAAACGATGTGACAAGAAGGATATTCGCCGAAATGCGACCAAGAGATTTGTTATGATAATACGAATAAACATTGATATTTTTATTCTAGGCATCAGAAAAAGAAAATAGAGGTAAAATTCTATTTCTTTTCGTTAACACGTAAACCACGCCCGGTCTCGCCTGTGCTAACATCTAGGAACTTAAAGTACTCGTTCATGTTTGCGGGTAAACACTGTTGCCATATTTATAAGCAACTTTTGCATTTTCACTTAGGTATATAGTATGTAACATACATTTAACACAAGTACCTGTTTGGATTTATTTACGAGCGCGGAAGTCCCTGTTTTCGAATTCTTATTTGCTTTTCCATATAGGTACATCTACCCACGTACCTGTGTTTATTTACATACAGTTATTATTATTAGTAGTAGTAGTATATTATCCAGATTTTGAACCCTATTTAAGTTTCCAAAGAATAAGGTATTCCTTAGGAAGTAAGAGAAGGTGAAGGGAAATACAGAAAGGTACAAGAAATAAAAAGAATTGAATTGATAAGTATGTCACGTCTTGTTTATATACGTTTATAGTTACACAAGCTGATATCTTTATCTTGTATTATCTTTTCCGTATGATGCTCCTCGTATTTACATGTATTCGCTCAAGTCCATTTGCTAATCGCTTGCGTACTTCCATAATGACACGCTAGTCCGTGCTTGGTTTGTATCTCCTTAAGGTGCCAATGCCTCGTTCGTGAGTCCTTATGTATACCGAAATCTTATATGAAAATTCGTAGAGTAACTAAGTCTACGGACGTAACCAGCCTCGTTTCACGGACAGAAGCAGCTCCGTTTCAGGAAAACTCTTCTCACCCCCCTCCCCTTCGTAGGGGGTGGGGAAAGGTAAGATGAAACCCCATTATAAACCATCTTAGGTGTCCGCACTATTACTCTGCCAAGTTTCATGCCCATCGGACCAGCTGTTTGGCCGTGATTGAATGACAGACGGACGGACAAACATTATGCTCATTATAGTAAGATAAGAACAGTAGTCACTCGTTTTATCCCTAGTTTCAGGATAAAATAGAATAGATTTTAGAATTTAGACCAAAGGCCAAGATCTAGGACCTATGAGGCCAGGTCAATTTAGCGTTGAAGAGGAAATTGACAGTAAGAAGGTGTCGAAAGGTGTAACAGGAGAAAAACCTCAAAGCACTTGCACTATAAACATTTGTTAGGAGAGGGTGGAAAGTAAGATGGAAGAAAGAGAATATGAACGGAGGTACGGTAAAAGTAATGAAAAGGGTTGTAGCTAGGGACCGAAGGGACCCTGCAAAGAACCTTAAATAATGCCTACAGTGCACCACATGAGGAGCACTTATGGCACTGCCCACCTACAGGATAGCTTATGTAAAAGTTATATTTCAACTCATGATTTCAAGATTAATTTTACAAAGTAGTTAATAACTACAGTATGTGTGTTGTCATCTAAATCTTTATTATCATTACTATTATTATTGAAGGAATCCTCCCTCATGTAAGTGTAAATCTATGTATTTAAAAATATGTAAACAACTTACAGTTACATCAATGGGGATTTTTCACCATTTAAGTGACTTGATATTATGAGAGTTTTATGAATTATTATCATTATTATAATATTATTATTATTAACATTGGTGAAAAAAAATCCAGCCTGATGTAAGTGTAAATCTATGTATTTAAAAATGCGTAAACAATTTGTATTTAAATAAATGTGGATTTTCACCATGCTAGAAAATCGTGTAGTTTTAAAACATATATATATATTATATATATATATATATATATATATATATATATATATATATATATATAATATATATTTTTTTTTTTTTTTTTCTTTTTTTTTTTTCTTTTTCTTTTAATTATGACACGCGATCTCCGTTCCACGTGCACTGCCTTTTCGAGCACGAGACCCTGAACTGAGGACTTAAAATTCACTGGCTGCCTGCTGCCGTCGTTTTGTGTGAATGTCTTATCAGACTTCTATTTTGATGGCCTACTTCATACCACAGCAATATACAGAATCGACGACTGCTTTATTTAGGTATATCAACGTTGTTACGTTCATCAACCTACTGCTGTAATAGGTCGTATCATGGCCAGTCTCGTGTACTCTAGTTATGGCGTCCATTTTACCTGTTAACGGCCTTTCTACAACCGGGTTAGGAATTCCGGGCGAGATGAAGCAACGAATAGGGAGCCAGTGAGGAAAGGTGTGAAGGAAAGAATGTCAATGTGTCAGGTGTACACTCATTTGCATAGGAGTATGAAGGCCAAGGCACAGACTTGCATGTGATCATCCCACCAAAAGATTGTTGGTGAAAGACAAGATTGCTTAGTACGATCACAGGCCACAGATTGTCTCATCAAAAAGCTGATAAACAAAGATACTTCCATTGATCTTGAAGAGCAATTAGAATTGCACATGACAGGATAAAGCGAAAAAGGTGGACGCTCCAAGGTGAGAGAAGATAGTTTGGTTACGCACTTTGCTTGTAAGACTTTCGTCTATTTTGAATTAGTAAAGATTTTGGCCGTGAAGCTTCATTATTTCTATCTGTAATGTGTATGTACTTGATTAATCTCATACTCTTGTGTATACATATTAAGTACGGGGATATATGCCATGTGATGCATGTATGATTCTCTGTACGCAGTACATCTATTATATATATATATATATATATATATATGTATATATATATATATATATATATATATATCATATATATGGGGATACAACCACAATGAAGTAAAATCCTCTTGTAGTTTAAAATATATATATATCTTGTACAGGATTAAAGCTTTCGACCATCAACTGTGGTCTTGTTCACTAAAATATGATATGTCCCCTCAAGGAACTACAAGTAAGAGCACAAACATTTGAAAAAACAACGGTTAGCTGTTACCTAACCGTTGTTTTTTCAAATGTTTGTGCTCTTACTTGTTAGTTCCTTGAGGTGACATATCAACATTTAGTGAACAAGACCACAGTTGATGGTCGAAAGCTTTAATCCTGTACAAGATATATATATTTTAAACTACAAGAGGATTATATATATATATATATATATATATATATATATATATATATATATATGTATATATATATGCAAAGGTAAATGCACGCAGGAAAGTGAAATAGGCTTTCGACACAACTGCCTTTACTAGTAAAAGACCGTTATGAAGAGAGGCCTAGCAACTACTCCATTTTTTTTCACTTTTCCTACGTGACATTTGCTTTTATTATCTATTCAATCACATTCCATAATTTCGTGATTCAGTTATACATAATTTTAATATATATAATATATGATATATATATATATATATATATATGATATATATAATATATATATATATATATATATATATTATATTCATTAATTTCAAATTATTCGTATTAGGCTTCAGTAAGACTGGATGGTTCAGATTCCAGATTCTTCAATATTTTACATTGTCCTTGAAGATGGAGACTACGTCTCAGAAAGCTTGTGCTACAATGTATTTCAAAGTATGTATATTCTCAAGCATTCCCCTCTTATTGAAGCCTAACGCGAGGAATTTGATAACCTACGTATAAGACACGATTCGGCCATCAATCTCAATCCATCCACGAGAGTCCACGACATCCATTGAGAAATCTTAATCGAGGAGCTCTCTGTTAAAACGACTTTTGTCTCAGCGGGGCGGCGACTTCGTTTGTCAAGCCAACTGAAGGATGGACTCGACTCGGCATTATGGTGAATCGATTCCAGAAAGTGGTAACTCTGACCACGGTCTCTGACGAGTTATGAATGTTTTCACCTCTGAGAGTTAGGATCCCCACGCTGAATAATTCCGCAAAATGCAAGAACATGTGCTCATTATGCAAGAATATGCACGCAGAATGTAAGGACAGGTGTTCATAATGCAAGAATATGCAAACAGAATGTAAGGACAGGTGATCATAATGCAGAAATATGCACGCACAGAATGTAAGAACAAGTGCTCATAAGGCAAGAATATGCACGCACAGAATGCAAGGAGAGGTGCTTATAATGCAAGAATATCCACGCACAGAATGCAAGGACAGGTGCTCAAAATGCAAGAATATGCACGCACAGAATGCAAGGACAGGTGCTCAAAATGCAAGAATATGCATGCACAGTATGCAAGAATATGCACGCACAGAATGCAAGGACAGGTGCTCCTAATGCAAGAATATGCACACACAGAATGCAAGGACAGGTTCTCAAAATGCAAGAATATGCACGAACAGAAATGCAAGAATATGCACACACAGGAATGCAAGGACTAGGTTGCTCCTAAAAATGCAAAGATATGCACGCACAGCACAAGGGACAGGTGCTCAATAAGCAAGGATATGCACGCCACAGAATGCAAGGACAGGTTGCTCAAAATGCAAGGCAATAGCACACACAGGAATGCAAGGGACAGGTGCCTCAATTATGCAAGAATAATGCAACACACAGAATGCAGGACAGGTGTCCTAAGTGCAAGGAATATTGCAACGGCACAGGAATGCAAGGAAAGGTGCCTCCAATGCAAGAATATGCAAACACACAGAATGCAAGGACACGGTGCTCAAAATGCAAGAATATTGACGTACAGAATGCAAGGACAGGTGCTCCTAAAATGCCAAGAAAATAATGCCCACAAAGAATGCAAGGACAGGTGCTCAAATAATGCAAGGAAAATGCACGGCACAGAATTGCCCAAGGACAGGTGCGCAAATGCAAGGAATAGCAATGCAACAGAATGCAAGAATTGCACACACAGAATGCAAGGGACAGGTTGCTCATAATGCAAGAATATGCAAACGGCACAGGGAATGCAAGGACAGGTGCCTTCAAAATGCAAGAATAGCATGCCACAGAATGCAAGAATATGGCAACACACAGAATGCAAGGACAGGTGCTCATAATGGCAAGCATATGCACACACAGAATGCCCAAGAATATGCACACACAGAATGCAAAAGGGAAAAGGTGCTCATTAATGCCAAAGATTGCACGCACAGAATGCAAGGACAGGTGCTCCTAATGCAAGAATATGCACACACCAGGAATGCAAGGGACAGGTGCCAAAAATGGCAAGAATTATGCAACGACAGAATGCAAGAATTATGCACACTCAGAATGCAAGGAACAGGTGCTCAAAATGCAAGGAATATGCACACACAGAATGCCAAGAATAAATGGCAAAAAAAAACAAAAACAGAATGCAAGGACAGGTGCTCAATAATGCAAGAATATGCACACACAGGAATGCAAGGGGGAACAGGTGCTCCAAAATGCAAAGAATATGCACCACACAGAATTGCAAGGAAAACAGAGGTGCCTCAAAATGCAAGAATATGCAACACACGAATGCCAAGGATTAGGTGCTCATAATGGCAAGAAATGCCAAAAACACACAGAAGCTAAGACAAAGGTGCTCAATAATGCAAGAATAGCACACACAGAACTGCAAAGGAACAGGTGCTCAAAATGAAAGAATATGCACAACAGAATGCTAAAGGGGAAACAGGTGCCTCAAAATGCAAGAATATGCAACACACACAGAATGCAAGGACAGGTGCTCATAAGCAAGAATATGCACGCACAGAATGCCAAGAATGGTATGCACACACAGGAATGCAAGGACCACGTGCTCATAATGTAAGAATATGCACACATCATTTGAGTTGCAAGGACAGGTGCTCATAATGCAAGAATATGCACACACAGCAATGCAAGGACAGGTGCTCATAATGCAGGCATATTGCACAACACAGAAATGCAAGGACAGGTGCTCTCATAATGACACGAATATGCACACACAGAATGCAAGGAAAGGTGCTCAAAATGACAAGGAATAGGCATCACAACAGAATGCAAGGGACAGGTGGCTCATAATGCAACGAAATATGCACACCAGAATGCAAGGGACAGGTGCTCAAATGCAAGCATATGCACACACAGAATGCAAGGACAGGTTGCCAGAATGCAAGGAATATGCACACCACAGAATGCCAAGGAAGGTGCTCCAAAATGCAAGAATATACACACCAGAATTGCAAGGACGGCGTGCTCAAAATGCAAGAATATGCACACACAGAAGGCAAGGAAAGGTGCTCAAAATGCAAGGAATATGCACGCACAGCATGCAAGAATATGCCACACACAGAAGCAAGGACAGGTGCTCATATGCAAGAATAGCACACACAGAAGCAAGGACAGGTGCTCATAATTGCAAGAATATGCAAACCCCCGAATGCAGGGACAGGTGCTCAAAATGCTAATGAAATGCTGCACAGAACTGCAAGAATTAATGCAACACAATGCTCAGAATGCAAGGAAACAGGGTGCTCCCCATTAATGCAATAGAATAATGCAACACACAGAATTGCAAAGAATTTACCACCACAAGGACGAGAATGCAAGACAAGTGCTCATAATGCAAAGGAAATGCACGGCACAGAATGCAAGGACAGGTGCTCCTAAAAATGGCAACCAGAATTGCACACCGAATGCAAGACAGGTGCTCAAAATGCAAGAATATGCAATGGGTGGGCGCAACAGAATGCAAGAATATGCCACCACTCAGAATGCAAGGAACAGGTGCTCCAAAATGGCAAGAATAGCAACACACAGGAAATGCAAGAAATATGCAAAATAAAACAATGAATGCAAGGACAGGTGCCCCAAATGCAAGAATATGCATCAACTAAAACAGAATGCAAGGGACAGTGCTCAAAATGCAATAGAATATCACAACACTAAGAATGCAAGGACAGGTGCTCAAATGCATAGAATATGCCAACAACCGGAAATGCAAGGATAGGTGCATAATGCAAGAATATGCACACAACCAGATGCAAGGACAGGTGCTCAGAAGCAAGAATATGCACACACAGAATGCAAGGACAGGTTGCTCAAAATGAAAGAAGTATGCACACACAGAATGCAAGGACAGTGCTCAAAAATCAAAGAAATATGCACACACAGAATCAAGACAGGTGCTCAAAATGCAAAGAATATGCAACGCACAGAATGCAAGAATATGCACACACAGAATGCAGGACAGGTCCTCATATGTAAGAATATGCACACAACAGAGTGCAAGGACAGGTGCATTAATGTCAAGAATATGCACAGCACAGAAGCAAAGGACAGTGCTCATAATGCAAAGAATATGCACACACAGAATGCTAGGACAGGTGCTCATAATGCAAGAATATCACACTACAGAATGCAGAGGACAGGTTGCTCAAAATGCAAGAATATGCACCACACAGAAATGCAAGGACAGTTGCCATAATGCAAAGAATATGGCACACAACAGAATGCAAGGACAGGTGCTCAAAAATGCAAGAATATGCACACACAGAAATGCAAGGTACAGGTGCTCATAATGCAAGAATATGCACAACACAGAATGCGAAGGCACAGGTTTTTTTGGGGGGGGCCCTGGCCAAATGCAAGAATATACACACACAGAACCAAGGACAGGTGCTCAAATGCCAAGAAATGCAACACAAGAATGCAAAGGACAGGTCGCTCAAAATGCATAGAATATCACGCACAGAATGCTAAGAATACTGCATCACACAAATGCCAAGACAAGGTGGCTCATAAATGCCAAGAATAATGCACACACAGAAATTGCAAGGACAGGTGCTCCATAATGCCAAGAAAGTATGCACAACACAGAATGCAAGACAAGGTGCTCAAAATGCAAGAACATATGCACACAGACATGCAAGGAACAGGTGCTAAATAAGCAAGAATATGCACCACAGGAATGCAAGGAATGACTCAAAATGCACAGAATATCACACAGAATGAAAAGACGGGTCTCAAAATGCAAGAATATGCACACACAGAATGCAAGGACGGTGCTCATGTAGAATATGCAACACAGAATGCGATTTGCACACACAGAATGCAAGGACAGGTGCTCAAATAATGCAAGAATATGCACACACAGAAATAGCAAGACAGGTGATCAATGCAAGAATATGCACACAACAGAAGCAAGGCAGGTGCTCATGCAAGAATATGCACACAGAATGCAAGGAAGGTGTCATATGCAAAAGAATATGCACACAGATGCAAGGAGGTGCTCAAAATGCAAGAATATGCAACACACGGAAAATGCAAGAATACACAAACAGAATGCAAGGACAGGTGCTCAAAATGCAGAATATGCACACACAGAATGCAAGGACAGGTCTCAAAATGCAGAATATGCACACACAGAATAAGACAGGTGCTCATGCAAGAATGCACGATAGAATGCAAGATAGCACACAGAAGCAAGGACAGGTGCTCATAAGCAAGAATATGCACACACAGAATGCAAGGACAGGTGCTCAAAATGCAAGAATATGCACACAGAAGCAAGAACAGGTGCTCATAGCAAGAATATGCAACACAGAATGCCAGGACAGTGCTCATAATGCAAGAATATGCACACACAGAATGCAAGGACAGGTGCTCATAAGCAGACATGCAAGAATAGCAGGAAGCAAGGACAGGTGCTATAATGCAAGAAATATGGCAACACAACAGGAATGCAATGGGAAGGTTTCATAATGCAAGAATACTGCAAAACACACAGAATTGCAAGGAACAGGTGCTTCAAAATGCAAGAATATGCACGCACAAAAAGAATGCAATGGAATATACACACACAGGAATGCAAGGACAGGTGATCATAATGCAAGAATATGCCACACAGAATTGCAAGGACAGGTGTCAAAATGGGCAAGAATATGCACGGCACAAAATGGCAAGGACAGGGCTCCAATAATGCAAGAATATGCACCACACAAGAATGCAAGGAAAGCGTTGATCATAATGGCAAGAAAGATGCACACACAGAATTGCAAGACAAGGTTCTCAAAATGCAAGAATATGCACACACAGAATGCAAGGACAGGTGCTCATAAGCAAGGAATATGCAACACTACAGAAATGCAAGGGACAGGTGATCCAAAATGCAAGAATATTGCACACACAGAATGCAGGACAGGTGCTCAAAATGGCAAGAATATGCACACACAGGAATGCAAAGGACAGGTGCTCAAAATGCCAACGAATATGCACGCACAGAATGCAAGAATATGCAACACACAGGAATGCCAAGGAGAGGTGCCTCAAAATGAAGAATATGCACAAACAGATGCAAGGAACAGGTGCTCAAAAATGCTAAGAATATGCACACAACAGAATGCAAGGACAGGTGGCTCAATTATATGGCAAAGAATATGCACACACAGGAATTGCAAGGACAGGTGCTCAAAATGCAAGAATATGCAACACACAGAATGCTAAGGAAAGGTGCTCAAATGCAGAATCGGCACACACAGAATGCAAGAATATGGCACGCACAGAATGTAAGGACAGGGGCTAATAATGTAAAGAATATGCAAGGCATCAGAATGGTAAGGACAGGTGCTCAAAATGGCAAGAATATGCCACGCACAGAATGTAAGAAACTAAGGCTCAATGAGGCGGCAAGGAATATGGTGCATGGCAAACAGAATGCAAGGAACAGGTGCTTCATATGCAAGAATTTGCCACACAGAATGCAAGGACAGGATGCCAAAATGCAAGAATAATGGCAACACACAGGAATGCAAGGAAGGTGCTCAAATGCCAAGAATATGCACACACAGAATGCCAAAGGACGGTGCTCAAAATGGCAAGAATATGCACACACAGAATGCAAAAGGACAGGTGCCCTCAAAATTGCAAGAATATGCACACACCGAATGCAAGGCAGGTGCTCAATAATGGCAACGAATATGGCATACAACAGAATGCAAAGGACAGGGTGCTCAAAAGGCTAAGATATGCAACACAACAGAATGCAAAGGACAGGTGCTCAAAATGCAAGAATATGTCACACACGAATGCAAGGAACAGTGGCTCATAATGGCAAGAATATGCATACACAGAATGCAAGGGGGGACAGGTGCTCAAAATGCAAGAATAATTGGCAACACACAGGAAGAAGGACAGGTGCTCAAAATGCAAAGAATATGCACAACGAATGCAAGGAACAGGTGCTCATAAAGGCAAGAATATGCACACACAGAACGCAAAGGGACAGAAGTGTCTCAAAATGGCAAGGAATATGCACCACAGAATGCAAAAGGACAGGTGCTCAAAATGCAAGGAATATGCACACCACAGACTGCAAGGGACGGTGCTCAAAAAAATGCAAGAATATGCACGCACGAATGCAAGAATATGCAACACACAGAATGCCAAGGACAGTGTGTCAAAATGCAGGAATATGCAACACACAGAAGCAAGGACAAGGTTGCTCAAAATGCAAGAATATGCACACACAGAATGCAAGGACAGGTGCTCAAAATGCAAAGAATATGCAACGCACAGAATGCAAGAATTGCACACACAAGAATGCAAGGACAGGTGCTCCAAAATGCAAGAATAGCAACACACAGAATGCAAGGACAGGTGCTCAAATTAACTGCAAGGAATATGCACACACAGAATGCAAAGGACAGGTGCTCAAATGCAGGAATTATGCACGCACAGAATGCAAAGAATAACCACACACAGAAGGCAAGGACAGGTTGCTCATAATGCAAGAATATGCCACACCACAGAATTCAAGGGACAGGTGCCTCAAAATGGCAAGGAATATGCCGTACAAAAGAATGCAAGAATACGAACACACAGAATGCAAGGAACAGGTGCTCAAAATGCAAGAATATGCACACACAGGAATGCAAGGAACAGGTGCTCAAAATGCAAAGAATATGCAACACACCAGAATGCAAGGGGACAGGTGCTCAAAAATGCAAGAACATGCACACCAAGAATGCAAGGACCAGGATGCTCAAAATGCAAGAATTATGCAACACACGAATGCAAGGGACAGGTGCTCGAAATGCAAGAATATGCACACACAGAATGCGAAGGACAGGTGCTCAAAATAATGCAAGAATATGAAAACACAGAATGACAAGGGACAGGTGCTCAATAATGCAAAGAATATGCCACACCACAGGATGCCAAAAGGACAGAGTGCTCAAAAAGGCAAGAATATGCACACCACAAGAATGCAAAAGGGACAAGGTGCTCATAATGCAAAGGAATGATGCACACACAGATAAGGAACAAAGCAAGTGCTCAAATTGCAAGGGAATGATGCACGGAACAGACTTGCAAGAAATGGCAAAAACCACCACAGAATGCAAGGGAACAGGTGATCCATAACTGCAAGAATATGGCACGCACATAATGCAAAGGAGGACAGGTGCAATCCTTAATGCAAGGAATATGCACGGCACAGAATGCAAGAATATACAAAACACACAGAATGCAAGGGGAACAGGGCTCATAATGCAAGAATATTGCACGCACAGAATGCAAGGACAGGTGCTCAAAATGCAAGAATATGCAACACCACAGAATTGCAAAGACAGGTGCTCAAAATGCAAGAAATGCACACACAGAACATGCAAGGACAGGTGATCATAATGCAAAAGAATATGACGCAACAGAATGCAAGGACAGGTGTCCAAAATGCCAAGAATATGCCCCACACACAGAATGCAAGGAAAGGCCGTCAAAATGGCAAAATATGCACGCACAGAATGCAAAAGGACAGGTGCTCCTAATGCAAGAATATGCAGTGTCAAAGAATGCAAGGGAATATGCACAACAGGAAGCAAGGGGACAGGGCTTTCATAATGCAAGAATGTGCAACGGCAAACAGGAAGCAAGGACAGGTGCTCCTAAAATGCAAGAATATGCAAGCAAACAGAATGCAAGAAAATGCACACACAGAATGCAAGGACAGAAAAGTTGCTCATAATGCAAGAATAGCACACACAGAATGCAAGGACAGGTGCCTCCTTAATGCAAGGTGGGGGGAATATGCAACGGCAAAAATGCAAGGACAGTTGCTCAAAAGCCAAGAATATGCCCGCAAAACAGAATGCAAAGGACAGGTGATGCTCAAAATGCAAGAATATGCACACACAGAATGGAAGGAACGTGCTCAAAATGCAAGAATATTGCACACACAGAATGCAAGGGACAGGTGCTCAAAATGCAAGAAATGCACCCACAGAATGCAACGGACAGGTGCTCAAACATGAAAGAACATGCAACACACAGGGAATGCAAGGACAGGTGCTCAAAATGCAAGAATATGCAATGCAACAGAATGCAAGGACGTGTCAAATGCAAAAAATGCACACACAGAATTCAAGGACAAGAAGGCTCAAAATGGCAAGAATATGCACGCAACAGAATGGCAAGAATATGCACGCACAGAATGAAGGACAGGTGCTCAAAAATGCCAAAAGAACTTATGCACAACCAGAATGCAAAGGAACAGGTGGGCTTCATAAATGCAAGAATATTGCAAGCCACAGAATGCAAGAATATGCAAACACAGGAATGCCAAGGACAGGTGCTCCTAAAATGCAAAGAAATTTGCACGCAACAGAATGCAAGAATATGCAACACAACAGAATGAAGGACCAAGGTGCTCAATAATGCAAAGAATATGCAACGGCACAGAAATGCAATGAACATGCAACACACCAGAATGCCAAGGAACAGGTGCTCCTAATGCAAGAATATGCCACAGACAGAAATTGAAAAGGAAATATGCAACACACAGGAATGCAAGGACAGGTGCTTCCAAAAATGCAAGAATTAGGCACACACAGGAATGCAAGATATGCACACAACAGAATGCAAGGAACAGGTGCTCAATAATGCAAGAATATGCACGCCCACAGAATGAAAGAATATGCACAAAAGAATGAAGGACAAGGTGACTCACAATGGCAAGAATATGCCACCACACAGAATGCAAAGGACAGGTGCTCAATAATGCAAGAATATGCACGACACAGAAATGCAAGGAACAGGTGCTCAAAATGGCAAGAATATGCACACAACCAAAATGCAAAAGGACGGTGCTCAAAAGCAAGAATTATGCAACACACAGAAGCAAGGGGACAGGTGCTCAAAATGCAAGAATTATGCACGCACAGAATGCAAGGACAGGTGCTCAAATAATTTAAGAATATGTAAACGCAACAGAAATGCTAAGAAGGAAAGAAGATGCCACACAGGAATGGCAAGGAACAGGTGCTCCTAATGGCAAGAATATGCACGGCACAGAATGCAAGGACAGGTTGCTCAAAAAGCAAGAATATGCAACGCAACAGAAGCAAAGGACAGGTGCTTCAAAATGCAGAATATTGCACAACACAGAAAGCAAGGACAGGTGCTCCAAAAATTTGGCAAGAATATGCACACACAGGAATGCAAGGACAGGTGATCATAATGCAAAGAATATGCAACGCAACTGAATTGCAAGAATATGCCCACACAGAAATGCAAGGACAGGTGCTTCTAATGCAAGAATATGCAACGAACCAGAATGCAAGAATATGGCCAACCACACAGAATGCAAGGGGGAACAGGCGTGCCTTCATAATTGCAAGAATATGCACGCACAGAATGCACAAGAATATGCACACACAGAATGGCAAGGACAGGTGCTCCTAAATGCAAGAATATGCACGCAACAGAATGCAAAGGACAGGTGCCTCAAAATGCAAGGAATAATGCAACGCAACAGGAATGCCAAGACAGTGTGCTCAAAATGCAAGAAGAATATGCAGCCAACAGAACGCAAGGACAGGTGCTCAAAAAATGGCAGAATATGCACCACACAGGAAATGCAAGGAAGGTGACTCAAAATGAAAGGAATATGCACACACAGAATTGCAAAAGGAACAGGTGCTCATAATGCAAGAATACGGCAAGCACTGGAATGCAAGAAATATGACCACACACAGAATGCAAGGCGGACAGGGTGCTGCTCTAATGCAAGAATCTGCAACGCAACAGAATGAAGGAATATGCACACACAGAAGCAAGGGACAAGGTGCTCAATTAATGCAAGGAATATGCACGGCACAGAACGCAAGAATATGCCCACACACAGAATGCCAAGGACAGGGGATCTAATAATGCAAAGAACGGCAAGCACAGAATGCAAGAAATGCCACACACAGAAGGCAAGGCAAGGTGCTCCCTAATGCAAGAAATATGCACGCACAGAATGCAAGGAACAGTTGCTCAAAATGCAAGAAATTGGCACGCACAGAATGCAAGGACAGGTGCTCAAAATGCAAGAAATATGGCAAAAGCAACAGAATGCAAGGACAGGTGGGTCATAATGCAAGAATATGCACGCAACCAGAAGGCATAGAATATGCAACACACAGGAATGCAAGGGACAGGTGCTCAAAATGCAAGAATATGCACGCACAGAATGCAAGGAACAGGTGGCTCAAAATGCAAGAATATGCACGGCACAGAATGCAAGGACAGTGTGCTCAAAAAAATGCAAGGAATATGCACACACAGAATTGCAAGGAACAGGTGCTCAAAATGCAAGAATATGCAGCACAGAATGCAAGAACATGCACACACAGAATTACAAGGGACAGGTGGCTCAAAATGCAAGGGAATTATGCACACACAGGTATGCAAGGGACAGGTGCTCAAAATAATGCAAGGAATATGCACACACAGAATGCAAGGACAGGTGCTCAAAATGCAAGGAATATGCACGGCACAGAATCAAGCATTACACACACACAGAATGCAAAAGGACAGGGCTCATAAATGCAAGAATATGCAACAACACAGAATTCAAGGACAAGGTGCTCAAAATGCAAGGAATATGCACGCACAGAAGGCTAAGAAATACCACACACAGGAATGCAAGGACAGGAAGGTGCTAACAAAATGCAAGAATTATGCCACACAAGGAATGCAAGGACAGGTGAACTCAAAATGCAAGGCAATATGCACTACAACAGAAGCAAGCGACAGGTGCTCAAAATGGCAAGGGAATGGCCACACCAGAATGCAAGGACAGGTGCTCAAAATGCAAGAATATGCCCCACAGAATGCAAGGACAGGTGCCGAAATGCAAGAATATGCAACACACAGGGGAATGCTAAGGACAGGTGCTCCATAATGCAAGGAATATGCACACACAGAATGCAAGGACAGGTGCTCAATAATGCAAGGAATATGCACACAACAGAATGCAAGGTGAAAGGTGCTCAAAATGGCAAGAATATAACACACAGAATGCAAGGACAGGTGGTCATAATGCAAAGAATATGCACACAAAGAATGCTAAGGAAACAGGGGCTCAAAATGCAAAGAATAGGGCAATGCAACACGGAATGCAAGGAATATGCCACACACAGAATGCCAAGGACAGGTGTCAATAATGCAAAGAATATTGCACGCACAGAATGGCAAGGACAGGTGCTCCTAATGCAAGGAATATGGCACGCACAGGAATGCAAAAAGAAAATATACACACACAAGAAGACAAGGGAAAACAGGTGCTCATAATGCAAGAATATGCAGCCAGAATGCAAGGACAGGTGCTCAAAATGCAAGAATATGGCACACACAGGAATGCAAGTGACAGGGTGCTTCAAAATGCAAGAACAAAAATATGCACACACAGAATGCAAGGAAGGTGCTCATTAATGCAAGAATATCACGCACAGAATGCAAGGGACAGTTGCCTCAAATGCAAGGACATGCACACCACAAGAATGCAAGGGGACAGGTGCTCAAAATGCAACGAATATGCACGCACAGAAATGCAAGGACAGGTGTGTGCTCCATAATGGCAAGAATATGCAGGCACAGAATGCAAGAATCTTGCACACACAGAATGCAAGGGACAGGTGCTCATCAATGCAAGAATGTGCACGCACAGATGAAGGACAGGTGCTCTAAAAATGCAAAGAATATGGCACCGCACAGAATGCAGATAAATACAAACACAGAATGCAAGGGACCAAGGTGATCAATAATGCCAAGGATATGCCCACAACCCGGAATGCAAGGAAACAAGGTCTCCCTAATGCAAGGGAATTATGCAACGGCCACAAGAATGCAAGGACAGGTGCTTCAAAAATTGCAAAGGGAATATTGGAACGAACAAGGAATGCAAAAGGAACAGGTGGCTTCCAAAATGCCAAGAATAATGCACACACCAGAATGGAAGGACACGTGCCTCAAAATGCAAAGAATAATGCAACACAAACAAAGATGCAAGGACAGGTGCTCAAAATATGCAAGAATATCACGCAACAGAATTGCAAAGGACAAGGTGTTGCCAAAATGGCAAGAATAATGCACACACAGAATGCTAAGGCAGGTGCTTCAAAATGCAAGAAATGCATGCACGAATGCCAAAACGGACAAGGTGCTCAAAAATGCAAGAATTGCACACATCAGAATGCAAGTACAAGGTTGCTCAAAATGCAAGAAATATGCACGCACAAGAATCAAGAATATGCAACGCATCGAATGTCAAAGGCGAACAAGGTTGCTTCAAAATGCAAATGAATATTTGCACACACAGAATGCAAAGAACAGTGTCTCAAAATTGAATGCCCCCCCCCCCCCAAGGAAGTATGCACGCACAGAATGCAAGAAATATGCCAACGGCACAGAATGGCAAGACAGGGTGGCTTCCTAAATGGCAAGAATTTGCACGCAACAGAATGCAAGAAATGCCACACACAGAAAATGCAAGAACAGGTGCTCAATTAATGCAAGAAATTATTGCACGCAACAGAAGTGCAAGAATAATGCACACACAGGAAATTGCAAAGGACAGGTGCTCCTAAATGCCAAAGAATTTATGCACGCACAAGAATGCAAAGAAATATGCCAACACACAGAATGCAAGGACAAGGTGCTCAATAAATGCAAAGAATATGCAACGCAACAGGAATGGGCAAAGAATATTGCACTACACGCAGAAATGCAAGGACAGGTGCTCCCATGAATGCAAGAATATGCACCGCCGAATCAGGAAAATGCCAAGAATTATGCACACACAGAATGGCAAAGGACAAGGTGCCTTCAAAATGCAAGAATATGCAACACACAAGAAATGCCAAAGCCAAAGTGCTCATAATGCAGAATATGCACGGCACAGAATGCAAGGAAGGTGCTCAAATGGCAAGAATACTGCCATACACAAAATGCCAAACAGGAACCAGGGCTAAAATGCGATATGCAGCACACAGAATGCAAGGAAGCAGGTTGCTTCAAAAAATGCAAGAATAAATGCAACGCACAGAAATGCAAGGACAGGTGCTCAAAAAAATAAGTAAGAATATGCACGCACAGAGATGCAAGAATATGCCAACACAAGAATGCAAGGACGAGGTGCTCCATAAGCAAAGAATATTGCAACGCACAGAATCAAAGGGACAGGTGCTCAAAATGCAAGAATATGCAAAAGCGCACAGAAGTGCAAGGAACAGTGTGCTCCAAAATGCAACAATAATGCCACACAAAACAGAATGCAAGGAACAGGTGCTTCAAATGATGCAAGAAATATTGCACACACAGAATGCAAAGGACAGGTGCTCAAAATAATGCAAAAGAATATTGCACGCACTGAAAATGCAAGGAATATGCACACACAGGAAGTGCTGGCACAGGTGGCTCTAATCAAAATATTGCACGCACAGGAAATGCAAGAATAATGCACACACAGAAGCAAGGACAGTGCTCAATAATGCAAGAATATCCACGCACAGAAATCAAGAATATGCCCACAGAACAGAATGCAAGGACAAGGTGCTCCTAATGCAAAGAAATGCACGCACAGAATGCAAGAATATGCACACACAGAAGCAAACAGGTCTCCTAAAGCAAGAAAATGCAACGGCACAGGAATGCAAAGACAGGTTGCTTCAAAATGTCCAAAGAATAATGCCACGCAACAGAATGCAAGGACAGGTGCTCAAAATGCAAGAATATGCACGCACAAATGCCAAGGAAACATGGTGTCAATTAATGCAAGGAAAAGTGCCTCAAAACAGAATGCAAGATATATGCACACACAGAAATCAGAGGACAAGGTGCTCATAATGCAAGGAATATGCACGCACTGAAATGGCAAAAGAATATCATCACAACAAGAATGCAAGGAACAGGTGCTCCTAATGCAAGAATATGCCACGCACAGGAAGCAAGGAATAGCACACAAACTACCAGGAATGCAAGGGACAGGTCTCAAATTAAATGCAAGAAATATGCACGCACAGAATGCAAGAATATGCCACAACAACAGAATGCAAAAGGAACAGGTGTACCTTAAATGCAAAAGAATATGCAACGCAAGAAAGGAGAATTATGCAACACACAGGAATGCAAGACAGGTGCTTCCAAATGCAAGAATAGTGCACGCACAGAATGCAAAGGAACCAGGTGCTCAAATGCAAGAATTGCCAAACGCAACAAGAATGCAAGGACAATGGGTGCTCAAAAGCAAGAATAGCCACGCACAGAAATTGCAAAGGACAGGTGTCAATAATGGCAAGAATATGCACAGGCACAGAATGGCAAGAATATGCAAAACACACAGAATTGCAAGGACAGGGCCAAAATGCAAGGAATATGCCGCACAGAATGCAAGGACAGGTGGCTCAAAATGGCAATAGGGAAATACTGCAGGCGCACAGAAATGCAAGGATCAAAAAGGTGCTCAAAATGCAAGAATATGCACACACAGAATGCAAGGACAGGTGCCAAAAATGCAAAGAATATCAACGGCACAGAATCAAGGAAGTGTGCTCAAAATAATGCAAGGAATATGCAAACTGCACAGAAATGCAAGAATAGCCACCAACAGAATGCAATAGGACAATGGTGCTCCGTAATGCAAGAATATGCAAACGGCACAGAATGCAAGAATTATGCAATCACACGAATGCAAGGAACAGGTGCTGCTAAAAGTGCAAGAATATGCACCACAGAATTGCAAGGACAGGTGCTCAATAATGGGCAAGAAATGCACATAACACAGGATGGCAAGGACGGTCTCAAAATGCAAGAAATATGCACACACAGAATTGCAAGGACAGGTGCTCAAATGCAAGAATATGCCACACACAAATGCAAGGACAGGTCCTCAAAATGCAATGAAATGCAACACCCACAGAATGCAGGACAGGTGCTCAAATGCAAGAAATATGCCAACACACAAAGGGAAATGGCAAGACAGGTGCCAAAATGCAAAGAATATCAACACACAGAATCAAAGGAACCCGGTGCTCAAAATGCAAGAATATGCACAACATAGAATGCAAAGGACAGTGCTCAAAATGGCAAGAAATATGCACACAACAGAATGCAAAAGGACAGGTGCCTCAAAAATGCAAGAATATGCACGCACAGAATGCATAGGAACATGTTGCTCAAAATGGCAAGAATATGCACGCCACAGAATGCAAGGACAGGTGCTCAAAATGCAAGAATATGCACACACAGAATGCAAGGACAGGTGCTCATAATGCAAGAATATGCACGCACAGAATGCAAGAATATGCACACACAGAATGCAAGGACAGGTGCTCATAATGCAAGAATATGCACACACAGAATGCAAGGACAGGTCTCCAAATGCAAGAAATAATGCACACCAGAAGCAAGGACAGGTGCTCAAAATGCAAGAATATGCACGCACAGAATGCAAGAATATGCACACACAGAATGCAAGGACAGGTGCTCATAATGCAAGAATATGCACACACAGAATGCAAGGACAGGTGCTCAAAATGCAAGAATATGCACACACAGAATGCAAGGACAGGTGCTCATAATGCAAGAATATGCACACACAGAATGCAAGGACAGGTGCTCAAAATGCAAGAATATGCACGCACAGAATGCAAGGACAGGTGCTCATAATGCAAGAATATGCACGCACAGAATGCAAGGACAGGTGCTCAAAATGCAAGAATATGCACACACAGAATGCAAGGACAGGTGCTCATAATGCAAGAATCGGCACACACAGAATGCAAGAATATGCACGCACAGAATGTAAGGACAGGTGCTCATAATGTAAGAATATGCACGCACAGAATGCAAGAATATGCACGCACAGAATGTAAGGACAGGTGCTCAAAATGCAAGAATATGCACGCACAGAATGTAAGAACAAGTGCTCATGAGGCAAGAATATGCATGCACAGAATGCAAGGACAGGTGCTCATAATGCAAGAATATGCACACACAGAATGCAAGGACAGGTGCTCAAAATGCAAGAATATGCACACACAGAATGCAAGGACAGGTGCTCATAATGCAAGAATATGCACACACAGAATGCAAGGACAGGTGCTCAAAATGCAAGAATATGCACGCACAGAATGCAAGGACAGGTGCTCATAATGCAAGAATATGCACGCACAGAATGCAGGACAGGTGCTCATAATGCAAGAATATGCACGCACAGAATGCAAGGACAGGTGCTCAAAATGCAAGAATATGCACACACAGAATGTAAGAATATGCACGCACAGAATGCAAGAATATGCACGCACAGAATGCAAGGACAGGTGCTCAAAATGCAAGAATATGCAAGCACAGAATGCAAGAACATGCACGCACAGAATGTAAGGACAGGTGCTCAAAATGCAAGAATATGCACGCACAGAATGTAAGAACAAGTGCTCATAAGCTCATAAGGCAAGAATATGCACGTTTAGAATGTAAGGACAGGTGCTCATAATGCAAGAATATGCACGCACAGAATGTAAGAACAAGTGCTCATAAGGCAAGAATATGCACGCACAGAATGCAAGGACAGGTGCTCATAATGCAAGAATAATGGCACCGACAAGATGCACAGAATATGCACACAGAATGCAAGAATATGCAACATATGCAGGAACATGCTCACAGAATATAAACACAAAGGACAGGATGCTCAAAATGCAAGAATATGCACGCACATGCAAGAATATCACGCACAGAATGCAAGAATATGCACGCACAGAATGCCAAGGACAGGTGCTCAAAAATGCCAAGAAATATGCCAAGCACAGAATGCAAAGAATATGCACGCACAGAATGTAAGGGCAGGTGTTCATAATGTTG
>NC_087204.1:28049605-28059605 GCF_015104395.2 Macrobrachium nipponense | reverse complement strand
TAGATAACAGTTCCTAAGATCGGCTCTAACATTTCCATTTCTTCGTACAACATTCCCTTTTTGGTTCGAAACCCACGAAACCCACCCGTAAACTGAAAGCCCTACTGCCCTTTTCCTTTGGTGTATATATATATATATATATATATATATATATATATATATATATATATATATATATATATATATATATATATATATATACCACGAATCGTCTACCGTACCTCCTTTATATGGAAGCACTTAAATAACTCTCATTGATAAGTCTATAACACGTCCCCTACAATCCCCGTAGGGCATTCTCTTCGATCGGTTATGCATTACCTGACCCCTTCAATGAATACCTGGCTTGTTTCGAATGAACATCATATTCCCTACAACCTTTAAGAATTTCAAGTCAGTGGCCCCTTTGGTGGGATTTTTCCATATGAATAAAAGGTTCATCTTCTGAATAATAATAACAATCTGACCCTCGTTATGTAAGCTAAAATCTTATATAACCCAGCCACCTATTTTAGCTTGATATCAGTCCCTCGTCCCGACTCATTCGGGGACGGGATTTACTTTCTCGATACCTATTTGGACAATCACGACCATTTGTGAAGACTTGCAAGAAAGCGGGAGCGTTTATCCGCATGCATACATACTTACAGACAAACTAACTATTTTGTTCACGATTAAATTGACATATTCGCTCGCACAACATACAGACGATTTAGCAGCTGAATTGTGAATGATGCAGTGACCGATATTTTTGCTCATTCTCTGGAGCCTCCCCAGCGAGGCTTCATGTTGGAAATATCTACGCTTTCTCACTTACTCATATATATATATATATATATATATATATATATATATATATATATATATATATATATATATATATAATATACACACTAATATATATATATATATATATATATTATATATATGTATGTATATGTATATATATGTATGTGTGCGCATGTGTGTGTTTATTTTGCATTGTGGAGATAAAGTGAGAATCCAATGCAGCAACATAACCGAGAGGCTTACCTCTCCATAACAAACGCGGTGCGTAAGACTATTGTTGGTAAGACTCATTTTTTGACTAGACAACTTTATTCTTACAACATCGCTATCCTTAATCACTGGGGAAACCAATGATACTAATTCAGATGAAGGTTTATTCCCGGCTATTTGCTTTCTCCCATGCTGTCATTTTTCTATGATCTTTTATCTATCCATCTCTATAGCCGTTGATGAACGAAACGAAAGAGCAGCAGCAAAGTAAACAAAGGGACAAATGGGGAACAACACAACAAAGAGAAGAGGGGAAAGGTTAAGGAGAAAGAGGAGGAGAGAGAATCAGCATTTTGATTTTGTCTCCTCTCTCTCTCTCTCGCTCTGCCATCCATAAACGCCTTCCATTGGAACGGCCTTTCTCCCCGGAGCGTTGGGACCTGCAGCTAGAGATACGTAATGAAGCACATTTTTTTTTTTTTTTTTTTTGCTGATAATCATCATTCAGCTTCGGTTTGGCCGGCTGTGTTTGTGTTCCCGTTCAAGTTTGTATACAGACAGGTGCATGTTTGGGATGTATGGTGCACTCAGACTCAGAACCTACTGGGTACTGGGTATACTAATCATGAATTCCGCCGCGTGTTGTAGGTTCATTTGTTTGTTAGTATGTATGTTTAGAAAAATATATAAAAACAATATACATACTCGTACAAATAACTGTCAAATCTGAGTTTTCTTTCATCTTTTTACTTATTTAGTAACTAAATTCAGCACCGTTTGTCGTTCACATTTCATATCTCATATCTCTCAACTTTTTCACCTGGTCATTTATTCGTTAATCGAAGATCTCACATAAGACTACGTTAAATGAGTAATTGAATTAATCTTAACTCACACATCATTTAGTATCCTAACATACTGAGTGAATATCAAGCAATGAACGAAGATACCAATTATATTTTAATAAAACAAATCGCCATTTCTAACCATTCGCTAAGTCATATACAGTTTAAATAAAGATAACATGATACACGATATTCAGTTATCATTTATCATCACAATCATTAAAAACATGCGTACATTCCTTGGTGTCTGTCTACTTCGGCCACCAGCTTCCATAACAGTTTATGGCTATCTACCTATTATTTTCCATACAAAGAATACAAGCTCTTTAGGGACTGAGCCACTCTACCACTTAAGGGGAATGCTGGTGCAGTAATAACATTACTCTTCCCAAAATTAGGGACTGTGGATTAACGTATATGTTACTGTATGTATATGCATCTCATGTATTTAATAAATACTGTCTGTTACAAACCCATGCGCATACGTCGCGCTGTTTGCACTCTGCAAATGCGCAAAAGTACTCTCCCTTCTCCTCTTGGCACGAATTGCACGCCCTGCAGAGCCTCTCTGTAATTATTTACTTGTTGCTGCATGGAATAAAGAAATCAACAACGTGGGATATCATTTCTCCAATCCTGCAATCTTCTGTCTTCTACAAGACCTCAGCACCTATCACCAGGGACCAGGAGGTTTCATATTGATAGCTGCAGAGAGACTAAGACCATAGGCAGTATGTGTACCTGACTGCAGAACTTCCCTCAGTTCCAGAGGTCCTTTGTTCCACACACAGTTAGCCTGTGGAACAGTCTCCCTGAAGATGTGCAAGTGGAACTTCTTCAGAAGTTCACGCGGAGATGCAGTGCATTACTACTCTACTGCTGCTATTCTGTTTGCATCTTAATAAATTTTATCTATTTATTATCTTATTTATGTAGTGTTTCTTTTTAATAAGTGAGATCTCTTTCTGTATTTCCCATTACCTTCACTTCTTCCTAATGGATGCCATATTCTTTGGAAGATTGAGTCAATGGTCCTTGTGGGTGAGTTCCATATGAATAAGGTTCACCTTTTGAATAATAATAATGATAATAATAATCATAACTTTCAGCCATTCAGAGCCTAAAAGTAAAAAGGGGGAGTTGGAGGGGTTGGACAGCAAGATGAAAGAAATGAAGAGGGAACGGAGGTAAGGTAAAGGGCTAAAAAGTACGTACACCAAGAATCGAAGGGACGCTGTAAACAGCCTATGATAATGTCTACAGTGCACCACATAATGTGCAATGACGCCACTACTCCCCTTCGGAATCTATCTTGCTATTGGTGTTTGTATATAAATAAATCAAAGGGTATTGTTAAAAATATTCATACTTTTGGTGATCAGCTAAGCGGGGTACAAGGGGAATCGGCCTTTTCATTCTTCGTTAAATTAAGTACCTCAAAAATTATATCAATCTCGTGTTCATCCTTCTACTGACAAATCAAAGTTGAATTCCAAACATGTATATATATATATATATATATATATATATATATATATATATATATATATATATATATACACATAATAAAGGAAGAACACCAAAAACCTCTGGTAACGGATATGACTATTCTTTGATTGCATTACATCTTCTTGACTCTAAGTGTGCTCTTTAGACTATTTGTATCTGAAAGCGGGAAGGGAATGTTCCCTTCCAAAAGCTTATAAAAGCACTTTCGTTATTTGAAGTTTTCTTTGGCTTCCTTTATATGAACTTCACGATGGTCTGAAGTTAAGGTTCTTTTGGACCTGATATTTCAGATCAGTACCACAAAAAAGAGTATGATCCCTGACAAACCAACACTTAAAAGAGTACAATCTCAGAGAGGATACACCAAACCACAAACTAAAAATTAACAATAATTTATTTCTTAAAAATCAACACAACAAAAGAACCCCTCTGAAAACTGAATAATGGGGGGAAAAGCACAACAAGCACATACAATACCAAATCAGTCACTTCTTCAATCGCCTACCTAACTATCATGCCAAGGAATAAGAGAAAGTATACACTGGAAGTAAGAAAAACACTCTATCCCTAGCATACGATAGATGGAGATTCAAAAGGGGGGGGGGGGGGGGGAAACCTTAAACCTTACCATATCCTAACCTAAATCTTCACAAATCAGTTTTAACAAAGTACATTGTACTAAATACATACTCAGATAACAGTATAAAACATGAATAATCTAATAAGTCGAGTCCATAAAGTAACACTCAAAACTCTCCAAGGACGTCTTTATATAGTTAAATGCCGACGCTGACGCACACTTATTTTCGTGTAAAAGAAGTCTTTACTAAATAAGGGGTTGCTGCTCCATCACATGAAGAAAATAAATTAATAATGTTAATAATAATAAAGTGGGCTTACTCTTCTCCGCCACTAGAGGGCCTCCTCACGACTCCAAGGGCGCAGTGTTCAGGCAGAGGCAGGAGATTACAGGGCGTATATTACGCTCGCACTACGGGCCATTCACGAGACCAAATGCTTAGCTCTACTCCAACTATAAAGGGCTGCAGAAATCCTCGGTGAGGCACAAAGTCCAAGCCTCCAACAACAGGCCCCAAGCAATCCAGCTTCGGACAAAGGCACAAACACACAGAGTCACTCTCGAGTGATGCAATACGATGCAGGTGTGCAAAAGGAAGTATCCTGTAACCCAAAATACGTGCACTGCCGTTGACTGCCAATAATACAACACACTGGTCCTTCTATGGTGGAGCGAGTACAGAACTCTTGCACTAATGCCACAAGGGGCCCCCTGGAAAACTCCGGGAGAGGGTCAAAATATGACGTGGCACAGACGACGGAAGCCAAATCACCATCACAAACATGAAAAAAAAGAAACAAACTTCATGGGCGGAGTACCAATATAAACTAATAACAACCATTAAGGAGAGGCAAAAGATCTATATCCAGTGTTCAGAGAGAAAGTCAAAAGAAACTGGATTAAACTAGAAAAACTTACTTTAAAAAGGGGCCATCAAAACTGAATAAATTACGTTAATTTATAATAATATATATATATATATATATATATATATATATATATATATATATATATATATACACATAATAAAGGAAGAACACCAAAAACCTCTGGTGACGGATATGACTATTCTTTGATTGCGTTACATCTTCTTGACTCTAAGTGTGCTCTTTAGACTATTTGTATCTGAAAGCGGGAAGGGAATGTTCCCTTCCAAAAGCTTATAAAAGCACTTTCGTTATTTGAAGTTTTCTTTGGCTTCCTTTATATCATTATTTATATATATATATATATATATATATATATATATATATATATATATAATATATATATATATATATATATATATATATATATATATATATATATAATAATATATACATACATATAACATACATATAGTATATGTGTGTATATTAAGTATAGGCGTATATATGTATATGACTATACATAATGTACTGAAGCACTATACACCAAGAAGCACTTGGATTTGTCCATGGGAATTCATTGCGTCTTCACGGGATAACAATAAGGACAGAGAAACAGACAGCTAAATAATTGTGCTTCCTTTCTGGCTAAGACGCCAAAACCAAAATCTCATGGACTCTCAACGAAGACGAAGTGAAACCCCCGAGCCGGGTCCATTTCTTCATTCAGCGCCTGACAACAGGGAACTCGATGGGAACGGGGACGGATCGTACCCTCTAATGCCCGTAGCCGAATCGCATGACCCGGGGAAGTGGCATTCACTTTCGCCAGGGCATACCCGATTTGTGCCCCTATCACGCGGGTGCTGTTTCTACGACTTGCAATGTGGGTTGCGTGATAGAGTAGCCAGTCTTTAGTGGTTGGCTTAGGCTTGGTGTGGTTTCTCGCTCCTGAGCATGCACGGTAAAGGTTTATATATATATATATATATATATATATATATATATATATATACGTATATATATATATATATATATATATATATATATATATATATATATATATATATATATATATATATATGTATGTGTAATCTACAATGTGCATGGAAGACTCGAATAGTATCCCGCGTAAGATGAAACCAAAGTCATACAGCAGGAGAAGCTGAGGGAAGAAGAACATGAGACAATGCATAATGAGGAGAAAACAAATGATGGCGAGACAAAAGTCACACCAGCAGCAGGATAATACAAAATAAATTCCGCCCTGTTACCTAAAAGCAGAAACGATATTTTACGGGGAATCGAGAGTCTAAGAGAAATAAAACAGAGGCATTCCATCATTCCTCACCTTGAAAAAAAGGGAATAATTTCATTCTCCTTACAAGGCTAAAGGATTTGTGCTTATCGATAATCGAAGCGTGCTTTAAAGTTACGCAAATCACGGCTATCGCTGCCCGTGGGAAATCGAAGTGATCAATAACTCGTGTGATGTCTCTAAGCGGAGTAAGTTCTAAGAGTGTAAATATGTTGCGATAAGCAAATAACGAAAGGGGTGGAGGTGGGGTTTGGGGGGGGGGGTGGCCGGGGTGTTAGAAGAGGGATGGATTAAGCAGAGCTGTAAAGATGCTGATATAGAGATTGGTTGATTGATTGATTTATGGTTACTGATACTGGCGGCACAACGTCTAGGTTACTAATGTCGTAATAATTAAATAAAAAAATATATGTTTACAAAAGCAGTTTGATATCAGCAATATATAAAAATGTATATATCCATACATACATAATATGTGTGTGTATGTGTATATATATTACATATAATATACATATTACATCTGCATATGATTTAAAATTTGCTGAGGAGGCTCGCAACCCTAACAAATAGCTGAGAGAGAGAGAGAGAGAGAGAGAGAGAGTAGAGAGAGAGAGAGAGAGAGAGAGAGAGAGAGAAATTTAATATATGAAAGCTTAGAAAATTTTTAGAGAATTACAGAGAGCGATTCAAAGGAAGTTAAGAAACTACGTAAAGAAACGGGAAAAGGAAGAAAAATAAAAAGCGCGAACAGCATGAGAAAGTTCAGGGTGTTGAGAGAGAGAGAGAGAGAGAGAGAGAGAGAGAGAGAGAGAGAACAGAAACGCTTACCTTTACCGACAGAAAGGAAGCCTATCAGAGAGACCCTGTCGGCATAACAAACAATACAACCCTGTGACCCTTATTGTATAGCGAATCCTTGCGGGAGTTATATATAGGTATATATAGTAATGCTCCTTGATAAGCTTACTTTCCTCTTGCATCTTTGTTTCTATGTTGCCTCAAAACAGGAAGAGCGTACGGTTAATTGCGAATAGAAGATAGAATATAGATTACAGGCCAAAGGCCAAGCGCTGGGACCTATGAAGTCATGCAGCGCTGAAACGATAATTGACAGAAAAAAAAGTTTGAAAGGTGTAACAGGAAGAAAATCTCGCAACTGTAATAAGAATATTGTTAGTAGAGGGTGGAAAGTAAGATGGAAGAAAGAGAACGTGAACGGAAATACTGTAAAAGTAATGAAAGGAGTTGCAGCTAGGGGCTAAAGGAACGCGGCAGAGAACCTTAAGTAATGTCTACAGTGCACCGCGTGAAGCGCTCGAAAGATTTTCATCGCGAGGACCCCTTTAAACGGCCCTTAATAAAACTCAGTCTATAGTTAAAATTTGATATTGACGCTAAATTCGTTTGCTATCATTCATGTTAACTCATGGTACCAAATTTGAATGCAGTAGGCCCATCTTTGACACTTGGGCTAATCCCAATTCAAAATTGGGGTTTGTTTCTCCCACCCCGCCCCCGCTATAAAGGTCAGGGTAGGTACACTACGATCCCCTTCTCCCCTGGTCGGTAAGTCGAAAGGGAGTAGGCCTCCTGCCCCCTAATATTGTGGGAAATCCTTGGGCCCTATTCCCAGGGTGAGGGGCGGGGGTTACCCCCCACACTACTGAGCCGCTTCGTACCTATAGAAACACTTTAACATAGACGTTAACTCCGAAAGTTGTAAAAAAATGAGGGTGTATGAAAATGAGGGGTTATGGCCCCCTTAGAAAAGGCCCTCGAATTTCTGGTTTTGACTAAACTTTCCTGGGGGGGTAGGGAAGTCTATGGTAAATATTTGATAGCCCTAGCTTTAATATAGTCTGGGCGTATATAGCGGACTAACAAACAAACAGACAGACAAACAAACAAAAATTGCCATGTATATGATGTATATGTATATATATATATATATTATATATATATATATATATATATATATATATATATATATACATATTTGTGTGTGTATATTTTGTATATGTTATATGTATATGTGTATATATATATATATATAAAATATATATATATTATATATATATATATACTATATATAATAGATTGTCAAGCTCTACACTAGACTTCATCATATTTTTTTAGAAAATGCCAATTAGTTTCAAATTCACATTAAACCTTGGGAGTGAATTACATGTACTTCTAATGAAAAAAATGGATTTTTTATATGAGAAGTACATTAAGCTATACACCATTCCTCTAAGTGTAAGTCATTATAAGAGAACGTGACTTGTATTATGTATGTATATATATATATATATATATATATATATATATATATATATATATAGAAATTTATATAGTATATTTATACTATAATACATAGCGTGTGTATGGAGGTACTCAAAGATGATCTATTATGGAAGAGACAACATATATTAGTATATATTCGAATACACTATTAAACTATACATATAATGACTAGCAGGCACAAGACCATTATCATCGTAGACTGATTTAAGTTCCCCTTTCAATCTAGCTCATAACTGCAGAATATATCTTTGTGTTGGCTTGTTTTTACGAATACAATGATTAAAATTCGTATTATATTACTGCTGTTCTTTATAGTCATCAATAAAACCTGATATTTGTTAACATCTTGCTACACCAACAGTCCAACCAGACTTTTCTCCAGCGAAGCCAACTAGAAAGTCCTCAGGACTCAGACTGACAGAACGAACAATGGGAAGTGTCCAGTGTCAGTGAGCATGTCCTTATTGTCACTTTATCATTCATACGGCAAACAGCCTTACGAAACAGACCCAGAAGGTCAGTCACTTGCTAGTGAGGCTTTCAAAGGGTGTTCTGCCCATATGTCAGATGAAAGAGAAGAACAGCGAAGGGTTCAAAACATTCTAGTTTGACCCTCTCTTGAATTGACGTCACACCTGTAAAGTTACTATAGGTATGGAATGAAATATGGAATTTAGGCCAAAGGCTAAGCGCTGGGCCCAGTGAGGTTATTCAGCGCCGAAAGGGATATTAAAAGCAAAAAGGTTCGAAAGGTGTAACAGGAGGAAAACCTGTTAGGAAAGTGTGGAGAGTAAGATGGAAGAAAGATAATATAAATGGAGGTATAGTAAAAGGAATGAAAGGGGTTGCAGTTAGGGGCTGAAGAAGCGTTACTAAGAACCATAATACCTACAGTGCACCTCATGGGAGTAAACTTACTTCAGCGACGCAAATAAAATATAAAGGTGTAAAAATCAACAAACAAATATATTCATAAGCAGATAACAAAACCAAGAAAAATGATAATAAAAGAGAAATAAAAAAAATTCCAATACTCATAACAACGCCAGACATATCATAACAGCTCAGCAGAATATTTAGGGTATAAAAGTTTCGAAAGGTGTAAGAGGGGGAAAACCTCGCTGTTGCAATATGAAACAACTGTTAGGAAAGGGTGGAAAGTAAGATAGAAGACAGAAAATATGAATGGAAGTACAGTAAAAGGAATGGAATGGGGTTGCAGGTAGGGGCCGAGGGTGTACTGCAAAGAACCTTAAGCAACGCCTACAGTGTATCACATGAGGTGCACTGACAGCACTACCTCCTTACGGGAATAAAGTTACTTTAGTGACGGAAATAAAAGATAAAGGTGCAAAAGTCAACAAACAAATGTATGATAATGAAAGAGAAAATAAATTTGCAGCATCCATAGAAACACCTGAGATACCACGACGGCTCAACAGAATATTAATCCTAGCGTTATTAAAAAAACCCGTATTCTGTTATTGAATCAATAAAAACAAGGAATTTGCGTGAGCTCAGACACTCGCGCAGATCTGGCGACTGTGATAAGTTGCTGATTTCCTGTACACTCTGCAGC
>NC_087204.1:28023358-28049105 GCF_015104395.2 Macrobrachium nipponense | reverse complement strand
GCTGCAGAGTACAGGAAATCAGCAACTTATCACAGTCGCCAGATCTGCGCGAGTGTCTGAGCTCACGCAAATTCCTTGTTTTTATTGATTCAATAACAGAATACGGGTTTTTTAATAACGCTAGGATTAATATTCTGTTGAGCCGTCGTGGTATCTCAGGTGTTTCTATGGATGCTGCAAATTTATTTTCTCTTTCATTATCATACATTTGTTTGTTGACTTTTGCACCTTTATCTTTTATTTCCGTCACTAAAGTAACTTTATTCCCGTAAGGAGGTAGTGCTGTCAGTGCACCTCACGTGATACACTTTAGGCGTTGGTTAAGGTTCTTTGCAGTACCCCCTCGGCCCCTACCTGCAACCCCATTCCATTCCTTTTACTGTACTTCCATTCATATTATCTGTCTTCTATCTTACTTTCCACCCTTTCCTAACAGTTGTTTCATATTGCAACAGCGAGGTTTTCCTCCTCTTACACCTTTCAAACCTTTTATACCCTAAATTTTCCTTTTGGCGTTGGATGACCTCACAAGTCCCAGCGCTTGGCCTTTGGCCTAAATTCTATATTCTATTTTATTCTATTCTGCTGAGCTGTTATGGTATGTCTGGCGTTGTTATGAGTGTTGGAATTTTTTTATTTCTCTTTTATTATCATTTTTCTTGGTTTTGTTATCTGCTTATGAATATATTTGTTTGTTGATTTTTACACCTTTATATTTTATTTGCGTCGCTGAAGTAAGTTTACTCCCGTAGCATGAGGTGCACTGTTGGTATTAAGGTTCTTAGCAACGCCCCTTCGGCCCCTAACTGCAACCCCTTTCATTTCTTTTACTATACCTCCATTCATATTATCTTTCTTCCATCTTGCTCTCCACACTTGCCTAACAGGTTTTCCTCCTGTTACATCTTCCGAACCTTTTTGCTCTTAATATCCCTTTCGGCGCTGAATGACCTCACTGGGCCCAGCGCTTGGCCTTTGGCCTAAATTCCATATCTCATTCCATACCTATAGTAACTTTACAGGTGTGACGTCAATTCAAGAGAGGGTCAAACTAGAATGTCTTGAACCCTTCGCTGTTCTTCTCTTTCATCTGACATATGGGCAGAACACCCTTTGAAAGCCTCACTAGCAAGTGACTGACCTTCTGGGTCTGTTTCGTAAGGCTGTTTGCCGTATGAATGATAAAGTGACAATAAGGACATGCTCACTGCCACTGGACACTTCCCATTGTTCGTTCTGTCAGTCTGAGTCCTGAGGACTTTCTAGTTGGCTTCGCTGGAGAAAAGCCTGGTTGGACGGTTGGTGTTGCAAGATATTAACAAATATCAGATTTTATTGATGACTATAAAGAACAGAAGTAATATAATACGAATTTTAATCATTGTATTCATAAAAACAAGCCAACACAAAGATATATTCTGCAGTTATGAACTAGATTGAAAGGGGATCTTAAATCAGCCTACGATGATAATGGTCTTGTGTATGCTAGTCATTATATGTATAGTTTAATAGTGTATTCGAATATATACTAATATATGTTTTCTCTTCCATAATAGATCATCTTTGAGTACACCCATGCACACGCTATTTATTATAGTATATTTATATCTAGAAAATTGTATTATGTATACAACCCACACACACACATATAATATATATATATATACATAATACAGGTTGTGTTTTGGTTTGTTTGTGTGTATGTGTACCCTTCATTATCGAAGTCACGTTCTCTTATAATGACTTACACTCAGAGGAAATGGTGTATAGCTTAATGTACTTCTCATATAAAAATTCCAATTTTTCATCAGAAGTACATGTATGTTACTCCAAGGTTATGTGAATTGACACTAATTGGCATTTCTAAAAAGTATGATGAAGTCTAGTGGAGAGTGTGACCAAAACTATTATATATAGTGTGTAATATATATACATATAATCACACACACATATATATAAATATATATATATATATTTATATATAATATCTACTTTAACATATATATACTATATATAATATATATATATATATATATATATGTATTTATATACTACATATATATATATATAAATATAATATATATGGCAATTTTTGTTTTGCCTGTCTGTTTGTTTGTTGTTAGTCCGCCCACTATATACCCCCCCAGACTGATGAAAGCTTAAAGGCTACCAAAATATTTACCATAGACTCCCCTAACCTGTCCCCAGGAAATAACTTTAGTCAAAACCAGAAATTCGAGGGCCTTTTCTAAGGGGGCCATAACCCCTCATTTTATACACCTCATTTTTTTTACAACTTTCGGAGTTAACCGTCTATGTTAAGTGTTTCTATTGGTACGAAGCGGCCTCAGTAGTGTGGGGGGTAACCCCCGCCCCCTCACCCTGGGAATAGGGCCCAAGGATTTCCCACAATATTAGGGGTCAGGAGGCCATACTCCTTTCGACTTATCGACCAGGGGAGAAGGGGATCGTAGTCTACCTACCCCGACCTTTATAGCGGGGGGCGGGGTGGGGGAAACCACCCCTTTGGGAATTAGGGCCCAAAGTGTCAAAGATGGGCCTACTGCATTCAAATTTGGTACCATGAGTTAACATGAATGATAGCAAACGCATTTAGCGTCAATATCAAAGTTTAACTATAGACTGAGTTTAATTAAGGGCCGTTTAAAGGGATCCTCGCGATGAAAATCTTTCGAGCGCTTCACGCGGTGCACTGTAGGCATTACTTAAGGTTCTCTGCCGCGTTCCTTTGGCCCCTAGCTGCAACTCCTTTCATTACTTTTACAGTACCTCCGTTCACGTTCTCTTTCTTCCATCTTACTTTCCACCCTCTACTAACATATTCTTAGTAAAGTTGCGAGATTTTCTTCCTATTACACCTTTCAAACCTTTTTTTCTGTCAATTATCGTTTCAACGCTGCATGACTTCATAGGTCCCAGCGCTTGGCCTTTGGCTTGTAATCTATATTCTATCTTCATACGCAATTAACCGTACGCTCTTCCTGTTTTGAGGCAACATAGAAACATAGATGCAAGAGGAAAGTAAGCTTATCAAGGAGCATTCCATACTTCTATACCTACATGTATAACTTCCGCAAGGATTCACTATACAATAAGGGTCACAGGGTTGTATTGTTTCTTATGCCGACAGGGTCTCTGATAGGCTTCCTTTCTGTCGGTGAAGGTAAGCGTTTCTGTTCTCTCTCTCTCTCTCTCTTCATCCTTCTCTCTCCTCTCTCTCTCTCTTCTCTCTCAACACCTGAATGTTTCTCATTGCTGTTCGCGCTTTTTAGTTTTTCTTCCCGTTTTCTTTAAGTATTTTTTGAACTTTTTTGCTTCCTTTGAAATCGCTCTCTGTAATTCTCCTAAAAATTTTCTAAGCTTTGTTTTTCATATATTAAACCTTTCTCTCTCTCTCTCTCTCTATCTCTCTCTCTCTCTCTCTCAGCTATTTGTTAGGGAGGCGAGCCCCCTCAGCCAAATTTTTTAAATAAATCATATGCAGATGTAATATGTATATTATATGTAATATATATACACACACATATTATGTATGTATGTTTGTATATATACATTTTTATATATAGCTGATATCAAACTGCTTTTGTAAACATACTTTTTTTATTTAATTATTACGACAATAGTAATCTAGACGTTGTGACGCCAGTATCCAGTAACCATATCAATCAATCAACCAATCTCTATCTCGCATCTTTACAGCTCTGCTTAATTCATCCCTCTTTCCAATTCCAACCCCCCCCCCCCCCAACCCCCAACCCCCCCCCCAACAAACCCCCACTCCGGCCCCTTTCGTTATTTTCTTATTCGCAACATATTTTACACTCTTAGAAAACCTTACTCCGCTAGAGACATTAACACGAGTTATTGATCACTTCGATTTCCCACGGGCAGCGAAAGCCGTGATTTGCGTTAACTTTAAAGCAAGCTTCGATTATCGATAAGCACAAATCTTTAGCCTGTAAGGAGAATGAAATTATTCCCTTTTTTTCAAGGTGAGGAATGATGGAATGCTCTGTTTATTTCTCTTAGACTCTCGATTCCCCGTCAATATCGGGGTTTTTTGCTTTTTAGGTAAACAGGGCGGAATTTATTTTGTATTATCCTGCCTGCTGGTGCGACTTTTGTCTCGCCATCATTTGTTTTCTCCTCATTATGCATTGTCTCACGTTTTTCTTCCCTCAGCTTCTCCTGCTGTATGATCTTTGGTTTCCATCTTACGCGGGATACTATTCGAGTCTTCCATGCACATTGTAGATTACACATACAATATATATATATATATATATATATATATATATATATATATATATATATATATATATATATATATATATATATATAAAACCTTTACCGTGCATGCTCAGGATGCGAGAAACCACCACACCAAGCCTAAGCCAACCACTAGATGCTACTCTATCACGCAACCCACATTGCAAGTCGTAGAAACAGCACCCGCGTGATAGGGGCACAAATCGGGTATGCCCTGGCGAAAGTGAATGCCACTTCCCCGGGTCATGTGATTCGGCTACGGGCATTAGAGGGTACGATCCGTCCCCGTTCCCATCGAGTTCCCTGGTTGTCAGGCGCTGAATGAAGAAATGGACCCGGCTCGGGGGGTTTCACTTCGTCTTCGTTGAGAGTTCCATGAGATTTTGGTTTTGGCGTCTTAGCCAAGAAAGGAAGCACAATTATTTAGCTGTCTGTTTCTCTGTCCCTTATTGTTATCCCGTGAAGACGCAATGAATTCCCATGGACAAATCCAAGTGCTTCTTGGTGTATAGTGCTTCAGTACATTATGTTATAGTCATATACATATAATACTCCTATTAACTTATCACACACATATACATATATGTATGTATGTATGTATGTATATATATATATATATATATATATATATATATATATTATATATATATATATATATATTATATATATATATATATATATATATATATATATATATATATATATATATATATATATAGATATATATAATGAATATAAAGGCAGCCAAAGAAAACTTCAAATAACGAAAGTGCTTTTATAAGCTTTTGGAAGGGAACATTCCCTTCCCGCCCCTTTCAGATACAAATAGTCTAAAGAGCACACTTAGAGTCAAGAAGATGTAATGCAATCCAAAGAATAGTCATATCCGTTACAGAGGCTTTTGGTTCTTCCTTATTATGTGATATATATATATATATATATATATATATATATATATATATTATATATATATATATACATGTTTGGAATTCAACTTTGATTTGTCAGTAGAAGGATGAACACGAGATTGATATAATTTTTGAGGTACTTAATTTAACGAAGAATGAAAAAGGCGATTCCCTTGTACCCCGCTTAGCTGATCACCAAAAGTATGAATATTTTTAACAATACCCTTTGAGTATTTATATACAAACACCAATAGCAAGATAGATTCCGAAGGGGAGTAGTGGCGTCATTGCACATTATGTGGTGCACTGTAGACATTATCATAGGCTGTTTACAGCGTCCCTTCGATTCTTGGTGTACGTACTTTTTAGCCCTTTACCTTACCTCCGTTCCCTCTTCATTTCTTTCATCTTGCTGTCCAACAACCCCTCCAACTCCCCCTTTTTACTTTTAGGCTCTGAATGGCTGAAAGTTATGATTATTATTATCATTATTATTATTCAAAAGATGGACCCTATTCATATGGAACTCACCTACAAGGACCATTGACTCAATCTTCCAAAGAATATGGCATCCATTAGGCGGAAGAAGTGAAGGTAATGGGAAATACAGAAAGAAAGGACTCACTTATTAAAAGAAACACTACATAAATAAGATAATAAATAGATAAAATGTATTAAGATGCAAACAGAATAGCAGCAGTAGAGTAGTAATGCATTGCATCACCGCGTGAACTTCTGAAGAAGTGCCACTTGCACATCTTCAGGGAGACTGTTCCACAGGCTAACGGTGTGTGGAACAAAGGACCTCTGGAACTGAGGGAAGTTCTGTAGTCAGGTACACATACTGCCTATGGTCTTAGTCTCTCTGCAGCTATCAATATGAAACCTCCTGGTCCCTGGTGATAGGTGCTGAGGTCTTGTAGAAGACAGAAGATTGCAGGATTGGAGAAATGATATCCCGAGTTGTTGATTTCTTTATTCCATGCAGCAACAAGTAAATAATTACAGAAAGGCTCTGCAGGGCCTGCAATTCGTGCCAAGAGGAGAAGGGAGAGTACTTATGCGCATTTGCAGAGTGCAAACAGCGCGACGTATGCGCATGGGTTTGTAACAGACAATATTTATTAAATGCATGAGATGCATATGCATACAGTAATATATACGTTAATACACAATTCCTAATTTTGGGAAGAGTAATGTTATTACTGCACCAGCATTCCCCTTAAGTGGTAGAGTGGCTCAGTCCCTAAAGAGCTTGTATTCTTTGTATGGAAAATAATAGGTAGATAGCCATAAAATGTTATGGAAGCTGGTGGCCGAAGTAGACAGACACCAAGGAATGTACGCATGTTTTTAATGATTGTGATGATAAATGATAACTGAATATCGTGTATCATGTTATCTTTATTTAAACTGATATGACTTAGCGAATGGTTTAGAAATGGGCAAATGCATTTGTTTTATTAAATATTTCCCCATATACTGGTAATGGGTTTACAAGTAAATTCATTGATAAATCGTTTGATAATTGGTATCTTCGTTCATTGCTTGATATTCACTCAGTATGTTAGGATACTAAATGATGTGTGAGTTAAGATTAATTTAATTACTCATTTAACATAGCCTTATGTGAGATCTTCGATTAACGAATAAATGACCGGGTGAAAAAGTTGAGAGATATGAGATATGAAATGTGAACGACAAACGGTGCTGAATTTAGTTACTAAATAAGTAAAAAGATGAAAGAAAACTCAGATTTGACAGTTATTTGTACGAGTATGTATATTGTTTTTATATATTTTTCTAAACATTCATACTAACAAACAAATGAACCTACAACACGCGGCGGAATTCATGATTAGTATACCCAGTACCCAGTAGGGTCTGAGTCTGAGTGCACCATACATCCCAAACATGACCTGTCTGCATACTACAAACTTGAACGGGAAACACAAACACAGCCGGCCAAAACCGACGCGGAATGATGATTACGTATCTCTAGCTGCAGGTCCAACGCCCGGGGAGAAAGGCCGTTCCAATGGAAGGCGTTTATGGATGGCAGAGAGAGAGAGAGAGAGAGAGAGAGAGAGAGAGAGAGAAAATCAGAATGCTGATTCTCTCTCCTCCTCTTTCTCCTTAACCTTTCCCCGCTTCTCTGTGTTGTGTTGTTCCCCATTTGTCCCTTCGTTGTCTTTGCTGCTGTTTCGTTTCGTTCATCAACGGCTATAGAGATGGATAGATAAAAGATCATAGAAAAATGACAGCATGGAAGAAAGCAAATAGCCGGGAATAAACGTTCGTCTGAATTAGTATCATTGGTTTCCCCAGTGATTAACGATAGCGATGTTGTAAGAATAAAGTTGTCCAGTCAAAAAATGAGTCATAACAACCAATATGTTTTTTACGCCCCACCGCGTTTTGTTTTTATGGAGAGGTAAGCCTCTCGGTTATGTTGCTGCATTGGATTCTCACTTTATCTCCACAATGCAAAATAAACACACACATGCGCACACACATACGTATATACATTATACATACATATATATAATATATATATATATACATAATATATATAGTGTTATATATATATATATATATATATATATATATGTATATATATATATATATATATATATATATATTTATATATATATGAGTAAGTGAGAAAATCGTAGATATTTTCAACAAGCCCTCGCTGAGGAGGCTTCAGAGAATTAGCAAAAATATCAGTCACTGCCTCATTCACAAATCAGCTGCTAAATCGAGCGAATATGTCAATTTATCGTGAACAAAATAGTTCGTTTGTCTGTAAGCATGTATGCATGCGGATAAACGCTCCCACTTTCTTGCAAGTCTTCACAAATGGTCGTGATTGTCCAAATAGGTATCGAGAAAGTAAATCCCGTCACCGAATGAGTCGGTACGAGGACCTGCTAAAATAGGTGGCTGGGTTATATAAGATTTTAGCTTACATAACGAGGGTCAGATTATTATTATTCAGAAGATGAACCTTTTATTCATATGGAAAAATCCCACCAAAGGGGCCACTGACTTGAAATTCTTAAAGGTTGTAGGGAATATGATGCTCATTCGAAACAAGCCAGGTATACATTGAAGGGGTCAGGTAATGCATAACCGATCGAAGAGAATACCCTACGGGGATTGTAGGGGACGCGTTATAGACTTATCAATGAGAGTTATTTAAGTGCTTCCATATAGGAGGTACGGTAGGACGATTCGTGGTATATAAATATATATATATATATATATATATATATATATATATATATATATATATAAATATATATATATATATATACTATATATATTATATATATATATATATATGTATATATATATATATATATATACTATATATATATATATATATATATATATTATATGTAAGGCTTTCAGTTTCACGGGTGGGTTTCGTGGGTTTCGAACCAAATGGTAATGTTGTACGAAGAAATGGAAATGTTAGAGCCGAGCTTAGGAACTGTATCTACAATATAAGCAGATGTAATCATCTGTGGTTGTGAACATGTATGAATAATTTTGAGTTTTACATAGAACAGACGTGTAAATATATTATGTATATGTATATATATATATATATATATATATATATATATATATATATATATATATATATAAAGGACTTAATTTCTTGAACAATAATCAACTTTGATCTCATTCATACCACCCAAACAAACAATGAATGTCAGTCTGTCCAACGACAGTGCAGTCGAGACAGGGGCCTATTGATCATCCTCATATATCCTCACCATACCTATTTTATAACCATATCCCTCCTTACCTGCCACTCCTCAGCAACTGCTAAAAATACCGGGTTGTTTACAAATACTAATCGCTCCCAGTGGAATGTTAGACTCCCTAAGGTTACCACTTGTGGCACCTGTGGCATGTTCTCTTGCTTCTGGGCTCTTGTTATTATCAGGATCGTATTCTATTATATTCACCCTCGTTCTTACATTCTGCCTTCCATCTTATTCTTTCTGAGTGCTTACTCTTGCATTCTGGACACTCGCTCTTACACACTGTACACTTACTTATGCATTATGGGGAAGTCTTACATTCTTCATGCTTATTTTTTATTTCTTTTATTATTCTTCAAGCTTATTCATGCTTTTAGGGGACTTTTTCTTACATTTGTGTACTTATTCTTGCATTCTGTGCACTTTTTCTTGCATTCCGTGTATTTATTCTTGCGTTCTGGGCACTTGTTCTTATATTCTGTGTACGCATTCTTGTATTCGAGACATTTATTTATTCTTACGTTCTACATTCTGCGTACTAATTCATGTTTTCTTGGCACTTCTTCTTACGTTTTGCGAAATTATTCTTGCATCAGGGGCACTTATTTTTAGATTCGTCTTGCATATTCTTGCATTCTGGGCTTCTTCTTATATTCTTCTTAATAGTTCTTGCATTCTGGGAGCCTCTTCTTACATTCTGCGTGCATTTTCTTGCCTTATGAACACTTGTCCTTACATTCTGCGTGCATATTTCTGCATTATGAACACCTGTCCTTACATTCTGTGCGTGCATATTCTTGCATAATGAGCACCTGTCCTTGCATTCTGTGCGTGCATATTCTTGCATAATGAGCACCTGTCCTTACATTCTGTGCGTGCATATTCTTGCATTATGAGCACCTGTCTTTGAATTCTGTGCGTGCATATTCTTGCATTATGAGCACCTGTCTTTGAATTCTGTGCGTGCATATCCTTGCATTATGAACACCTGTCCTCACATTCTGCTTGCATATTCTTGCATTATGAACACCTGTCCTTACATTCTGTGCGTGCATATTCTTGCCTTATGAGCACCTGTCCTTGCATTCTGTGCGTGCATATTCTTGCATTATGAGCACCTGTCTTTGAATTCTGTGCGTGCATATTCTTGCATTAGGAGCACCTGTCTTTGAATTCTGTGCGTGCATATTCTTGCATTAGGAGCACCTGTCTTTGAATTCTGTGCGTGCATATCTTTGCATTAGGAGCACCTGTCTTTGAATTCTGTGCGTGCATATTCTTGCATTAGGAAGCATCCTTGCATTTAGGAGCGTCTTTGAATTCTGTGCGTGCCATATTCTGCATAGGAGCACCTGTCTTGCATTCTGTGCGTGCATATTCTTGCATTAAGAGCACCTGTCTTTTTGAATCTGTGCGTCATATTCTTGCATTGACACCTGTCTTTGGAATCTGTGCGTGATATTCTTGCTTAGGAAGCACCTGTCTTTGAATTCTGTGCGTCATATTCTTGCATTATGAGCATGTCTTTGAATTCTGTGCGGCATATCGTTGCATTAATGGATCACCTGTCTTTGAATCTGTGCGTGCATATTCTTGCATTAGGAGCACCTGTCTTTGAATTCTGTGCGTGCATATTCTTGCATTAGGAGCACCTGTCTTTGAATTCTGTGCGTGCATATTCTTGCATCATGAGCACCTCTCCTGCATTGTGTGCATATTCCGTTCACCTCCTTGCCTTATGAGCACTTGCTTCTTACATTCTGTGCGTGCATATTTCTGCATTATGAGCACCGGAATTATTCAGCGTGGGGATCCTAACTCTCAGAGGTGAAAACATTCATAACTCGTCAGAGACCGTGGTCAGAGTTTACCACTTTCTGGAATCGATTCATATGAAGTCGAGTCCATCCTTCAGTTGGCTTGACAAACGAAGTCGCCGCCCCGCTGAGACAAAAGTCGTTTTAACAGAGAGCTCCTCGATTAAGATTTCTCAATGGATGTCGTGGACTCTCGTGGATGGATTGAGATTGATGGCCGAATCGTGTCTTATACGTAGGTTATCAAATTACTCGCTTAGGCTTCAATAAGAGGGAATGCTTGAGAATATACATACTTTAAAATACATTGTAGCACAAGCTTTCTGAGACGAGTACCTCCATCTTCAAGGACAATGTAAAATATTGAAGATTCTGGAATCTGAACCATCCCGTCTTACTGAAGCCTAATACGAATAATTTAATATATATATTATATATAATATATATATATATATATATATATATAATATCATATAATATATATATAGTATATATATAAATATATTATGTATAACTGAATCACGAAATTATGGAATGTGATGAATAGATAAATAAAAGCAAATGTCACGAAGGAAAGTGAAAAAATGGAGTAGTTGCTAGGCCTCTCTTCATAACGGTCTTGTACTAGTAAAGCAGTTGTGTCGAAAGGCCTATTTCACTTTCCTGCGTGGCATTTACCTTTGCATATATATATATATATATATATTATATATATATATAATTATATATATATATATATATATATGTGTGTGTGTGTGTGTGTGTGTGTGTGTGTGTGTGTGTGTGCAGAAGCCGTACTATGTCGTACCTCGAAGTAAATGGGGATACAATCCACAATGAAGTAAAATCCTCTTGTAGTTTTAAATATATATATCTTGTACAGGATTAAAGCTTTCGACCATCAACTGAGGTCTTGTTCACTAAAATGTGATATGTCACCCCTCAAGGAACTAACAAGTAAGAGCACAAACATTTGAAAAAACAACGGTTAGCTTGCTTTTACCTAACCGTTGTTTTTTTCAAATGTTTGTGCTCTTACTTGTTAGTTCCTTGAGGTGACATAATACAATTTTAGAGAACAAGACCACAGTTGATGGTCGAAAGCTTTAATCCTGTACAAGGTATATATATTTTAAACTACAAGAGGATTTTACTTCATTGTGGATTGTATCCCCATATTAGCTATATATATATATATATATATATATATATATATATATATATATATATATATATATATATATATATATAAAAGACACTGCGTACAGAAAATCATACATGCATCACATGGCATATATCCCCGTACTTAATATGTATATAAACACAAGAGTATGAGATTAATCAAGTACATACACATTACAGATAGAAATAATGAAGCTTCACTGCCAAAATCTTTACTAATTCAAAATAGACGAAAGTCTTACAAGCAAAGTGCGTAACCAAACTATCTTCTCTCACCTTGGAGCGTCCACCTTTTTCGCTTTATTCTCTCATGTGCAATTCTAATTGCTCTTCAAGATCAATGGAAGTATCTTGTTTATCAGCTTTTTGATGAGACATTCTGTGGCCTGTGAACGTACTAAGCAATCTTGTCTTTCACCAACAATCTTTGAGGGATGATCACATGCAGGTATGTGCCTTGGCCTTCATACTCCTATGCAAATGAGTGTACACCTGACACATTGACATTCTTTCCTTCACACCTTTCCTCACTGGCTCCCTATTCGTTTTGCTTCATCTCGCCCGGAATTCCTAATCCGGTTGTAGAAAGACCGTTAACAGGTAAAATGGACGCCATAACTAAGTACACGATACTGGCCATGATACGACTATTACAGCAGTAGGTTGATGAACGTAACGACGTTTGATATACCTAAATAAAGCAGTCGTCGATTCTGTATATTGCTGTGGTATGAAGTAGGCCATCAAAATAGAAGTCTGATAAGACATTCACACAAAACGACGGCAGCAGGCAGCCAGTGAATTTTAAGTCCTCAGTTCAGGGTCTCGTGCTCGAAAAGGCAGTGCACGTGGAACGGAGATCGCGTGTCATAATTAAAAGAAAAAAAAAAAAAGAAAGAAAGAAAAAAAAAAAAAAAAAAAAAAAAAAAAAAAAAAAAAAAAAAAAAAAAAAAAAAAAAAAAAAAAAAAAAAAAAAAAAAAATATATATATATATATATATATATATATATATATATATATATATATATATATATATAATATATATATATATAATATATATATATATATATATGTTTTAAAACTACACGATTTTCTAGCATGGTGAAAAATCCACATTTATTTAAATACAAATTGTTTACGCATTTTTAAATACATAGATTTACACTTACATCAGGCTGGATTTTTTTTTCACCAATGTTAATAATAATAATCTTATAATAATGATAATAATTCATAAAACTCTCATAATATCAAGTCACTTAAATGGTGAAAAATCCCCATTGATGTAACTGAAGTTGTTTACATATTTTTATACATAGATTTACACTTACATGAGGGAGGATTCCTTCAATAATAATAGTAATGATAATAAAGATTTAGATGACAACACACATACTGTAGTTAATTAAATACTTTGTAAAATTAATCTTGAAATCATGAGTTGAAATATAACTTTTACATAAGCTATCCTGTAGGTGGGCAGTGCCGTAAGTGCTCCTCATGCGGTGCACTGTAGGCATTATTTAAGGTTCTTTGCAGGGTCCCTTCGGTCCCTAGCTACAACCCTTTTCATTACTTTTACCTGTACCTCCGTTCATATTCTCTTTCTTCCATCTTCACTTTCCACCCTCTCCTAACAAATGTTTATAGTGCAAGTGCTTTGATGTTTTCCTCCTGTTACACCTTTCGACACCTTCTTATTGTCAATTTCCTCTTCAGCGCTAAATTGACCTCGTAGGTCCTAGATCTTGGCCTTTGGTCTAAATTCTAAAATCTATTCTATTTTATCCTGAAACTAGGGATAAAACGAGCGACTAGTGTTCTTATCTCACCATAATGGGCATAATGTTTGTCCGTCCGTCTGTCATTCAATCACGGCCAAACGGCTGGTCCGATGGGCATGAAACCTGGCAGGGTTATAGTGCGGACACCTAAGTAGATGGTTATAATGGGTTTCATCTTACCTTTCCCCACCCCCTACGAAGGGGAGGGGGGTGAGAAGAGTTTTCCTGAAACGGAGCTGCTTCTGTCCGTGAAACGAGGCTGGTTACGTCCGTAGACTTAGTTACTCTACGAATTTTCATATAAGATTTCGGTATACATAAGGACTCACGAACGAGGCATTGGCACCTTAAGGAGATACAAACCAAGCACGGACTAGCGTGTCATTATGGAAGTACGCAAGCGATTAGCAAATGGACTTGAGCGAATACATGTAAATACGAGGAGCATCATACGGAAAAGATAATACAAGATAAAGATATCAGCTTGTGTAACTATAAACGTATATAAACAAGACGTGACATACTTATCAATTCAATTCTTTTTATTTCTTGTACCTTTCTGTATTTCCCTTCACCTTCTCTTACTTCCTAAGGAATACCTTATTCTTTGGAAACTTAAATAGGGTTCAAAATCTGGATAATATACTACTACTAATAATAATAATAACTGTATGTAAATAAACACAGGTACGTGGGTAGATGTACCTATACGGAAAAGCAAACAAATATTCCAAAACAGGGACTTACGCGCTCGTAAATAAATGCAAACAGGTACTTGTGTTAAATGTATGTTACATACTATATACCTAAGTGAAAATGCAAAAGTTGCTTATAAATATGGCAACAGTGTTTACCCGCAAACATGAACGAGTACTTTAAGTTCCTAGATGTTAGCACAGGCGAGACCGGGCGTGGTTTACGTGTTAACGAAAAGAAATAGAATTTTACCTGTATTTTCTTTTTCTGAGGCTTAGAATAAAAATATCAATGTTTATTCGTATTATCATAACAAATCTCTTGGTCGCATTTTGGCGAATATTCTTCTTGTCACATCGTTTCCATAGTTATAAAGGAGGGTCGATACTCGTGCAAAAAAAAACATTACCCTGTCAGGACTCAATATAAGACTCATAGTTTAATAACATTTCCTCTCTCTCTCTCTCTCCCTCTCTCTCTCTCTCTCTCTCTCTCTCTCTCTCTCTCTCACAGGTTTGTTTGCAGATTAGTTAAGAAAACAAGGCATGATCCGACTTCCGGCTTTCTCGGGACGCATGTAAGATTTTCCCCTCACCCGTAAGTTAAAAACACAATAAATTCCTAACTTTTAACGTAGATTAAAACGAGCTAAAATCTACGGTCAAATAGAGCCTTGTTTCACCAACGAAAATTGAAATAAATGCGCTATACCTATTTTATTAGAAGTAATTTTTCTGTACTGTGTAACATGCACATTATTTATTTTTTACGTTTTCAATCTAATAAATTCCATAGACCTTTCTTACACCCCCACCCAACAACAACAACAAAGTATTTTGTAAGCTTACTCCCCGAGTAAGCGAAAATCGGCAAAGAAAACTGAACTAGAAGCTAAATGAGGAGTGTAAAGCCGAAAAGCTGACAAGCAAAGAAAAAGAAACAAAAAGACAAAGCATAAAAAACCAATAAGAAGTCAAGCAGCCGCGACAGGCAAGTTGAATGCGACCGTCCACGAAATAACGTCGATCCGCTTCATAATATCAGCGCGTCTCACCGTCCTGTCCACTACACACGTGCGTCCGCAGGACGTCGAACGCATCAGAAACCGGCGGGGTGAGGAAATAATATCCATTCGTCCTTTCCCTCTTCGCGCGAATGAGAATTAAAACGATCCTTCTGCTGTATCGCCGGTATCTTCTCTCCATTTTTTAGATGTCCATAATGCCGAGCTGCGGTCATAGCCAGTCATCTTGGTCAAGATAACCAGCCATCGGTGGGCTCCGATGCGTCTTAGAGAGGAACCCTGTAGTACAGGATTGCCAAGAATAGCTTCAAACCGGTTGCAGTCATTAGCGCCCTACAATCTGCACCCTCTTCGGTTGATGCGTTCTTGTTGCATGCATGCGCCGCCTTGTCCTTATATTATATATATATGTATATATATATATATATATATATATATATATATATATATATATATATATATATATATATATATATATTGGCGGGAGGCCAACTATAGGTCTTCCTTGGTCCTTTAAATCCTACCTTTATCAAGAGAAGCCGTTTTCTTTGTCGAAGTATTCCTAATTTGCTTAAGGACTTCATAAGAATGCGTCGGCATCAAAACTTTTCATTTGAAGGTGCTTGCGTTTGCATTTTTGTTTATTTATTTTTACTTGTATGTACTTTATTTATTTATTTATTTATTTGCTTATTATTTTTTTAAATCATAAGGTCTGGAATAACCAGATGTACTTGAGTGAGAACCAGAAACAGGAGGCTGGCGATGAGCGGAGATTCTTTTTGCAAATGAAAGCGCAAGGAAGACCACTTGCGCTGCTCTCTTGTTTCAGTGCCTCTTTCATTACGACTGTTTCACTCAGAAGAAACTTCTAGTATCAGTTGTTAAATTAGCAGGCCTTATGCCAGCAGGAGGTGCAGAAGTATTTGAATGAGAGAGGACATCAGTACATCAACATATTTTGACATTTTATCTTTCACTAGCTATCATTACACATGGGAAAAAATCGCCTCAGTGGCGTGGTCGGTATGGTGTTGGCGTGTCACCTCGGTAGCCGCGAGTTCTATTCTCGAACATTCCACTGAGGGGTGAGAGATGTGTATTTCTGGTGATAGAAGTTCACTCTCGACGTGGTTCGGAAGTCACGTCAAGCCGTTGGTCCCGTTGCTGAATAACCACTGGTTCCATGCAATGGGAAAACACCTTACAAACAGTAAACATGGGAAAGAGAATTTCATCCCATAGCCTTTCAAACTAAATATATTATTTCTAGCTGACAGTAATCTCGGTTAAAAACAAGAAAGCCAGACTCGGTAATTCATAGGTCACAAACGAACTTTAGGTTGGAACGTGGAAAAGTTCTGTCGTCTGCGTAAGAGTTCCCCCCGATCGCCTTCATAAATAATTGTCTGGCTGTAGCCAGTACTGCGGCTGTTGTTAACCGCTAGGATATCCTGATGATAACACCACCAGACGCCGGGTGCGTTGTCAATGACAGCCTCTTTAGGGAGCGAGGGAGAAATCATCTGGATGACTGTATGTCGCTGTATAACCTTGGCCGATGATTACAGATTTCATCTGTACCTCCGTCTCATCTGCATTATTCAAAAGATAGTTCCCACTGATACAATTCTGATTGTTTTGTGCATCAGCCCCAGAAATCATGTGCTTCTGGAGGCTTTTTTTCGCAAGAGGTCGGGATGGATGCGTCTGACAGATCCAGTTTGATTTGGACTTGGGAGTTCGGAGGAAGGAGGTTTCCTTTATTAGGTGATTTTAAGTTATAAGCGAAATATGTCCGCGTTGCATTGTTACAAACGTCGGCAATGCCCTATGAAGAGTTGTTATTAAAGGATGGCGATATTATCATGACCGAACTTGAGCTGCCTTCCATGAAAATGATCGCCTCATATAGCTTTCGCGTCAGGTTTTCGTAATTAAAATCGGAACTTCAGTACTGTGTCATGAACTCATGTCAGAAATTCAGATATATCTGATTGGAGGCATAAAGAATCCATAACCTAGGTCATGTCAGTCAGTAGCCGATGATCTGAAATTGTTTCTTCGTAGGTGCACTATGTAAAGCTTTAGGTTTTCTGAATTGTAATACTAAGAATTTCTTATTTAATAAAGTCTTTCATTGGCACGGGCCTTTCCCTTGTTCGTCCCGTAGTGTCCCTAATCCCGCGCCGTCTTCATTTACACATGGACGTCTATTCTGCAAACGCTTGCTTGACAAGTTAATGACCAAGAAAACCGAAATAACCGGTTGTATTCGGAACCAAAGCCACTTCCCGCATTGATTAAGTTTCCCAATCGCTGTCACAGAGCTTCAGTGTCGTTCTGATCTTACTGCGTCGGGTCACATCTCATTAACCTTATGAAACACCCATGGCACGTGTATTATGTATGTGTATGTATACCGGGTTGCCCCACCATCCTTCATGAACCACGAGAATCCGTATTTTAGCGCTTATAAGGTATAATAACATGGCCCCCGTTCTGAGCTGGATCGTTCCAGCAGCCGCTGGATTCTGGACTGACCGGGACGAGACTGTCACAGCTTTAGGGTTTGTGCGTGTTTTTTTTTTTTCTTTTTTTTTTTTTTTACTTCGTGTGCCAATACAAATGTGTTTTTGTTGCATTGTTCCAACTGCTGAGAGATTTTGCATTCGTGAGTGTCTTGCCTTTTCCTTTTATAAGGCTCCACGTGTTTCTTTTCTTGTTGAGTGATTAAATACATGTGTACTTTCTAAGGCTCTTTGTAAATTTTAAAAACTTGTTTAACTGTGATGTATTTGCGTATTAACATACATAAGGGTGACTGCGTTCCTTTTTTACTGCGTTCCTTTTTTCTTGTGCGATAATGCATGCAAATTCTTCTTCTTATGTTCCATTTATTCACAGCTATTGCAAGTTTCAATGTACCTGTATCGGTCGTCCAGAAGGATCCGTGTTTTCATACACTCTGCCGATTGTAATTTCATGAATGAATGCATTTGTATCTATCAATCTATCTCGTTCTGATACTCTGGATGCGGGTTCGAATCCTGCTACCGGATATCAGAACTTCTTCATATTTCCTGCATTTGGATCTAAGGCTTTGTAGTGACAAGCGTGCCAAAAAAGTGAGAGAGAAGAATTCGTGAAGTTGAGAGGCACGCTGTGGCTATAACAGTTGTATAGATGTCTGGAAAAAAGTGGCCAGTAGGTTCTATATATATGTGTGTGTGTATGTGTGGTTGTGTGTGTGTGCGCTTCGGACCTATTCCAGATCTTTAGGAATGCTTCCGAGAAACTTCTCAATAATAGAACGAATCCTTCCTTCCGAAACTCTCAAGGAACTGCCCAAGGTATTTATCTCCTGCTATCCTTCAGCAACTTCAAATAAAGCCTTCGCTGGATCTCCCAGAATTCCGACAGACTCGGAACGCACGCAAACAATTTTCTTCACGATTTTCGTTCCGTGACTCATTCATCGGCGGTGGGCAGTCGAAGGTCGCGCGGGTTGTTCCATTATATCAAATAAATCCATATTCGGATACGCGAGTACAGGCCACAGTATCCGGCTAACAACAGATGCACCGTCAGTGACTTCGTGAGGTGTGAAAGTTGTTTTTCACTGGCGAGAGGAAATCAAAGCATAAATGTCTCAGATTTCCAAATGTTATCGGAAGAAGTGAAGAGTTTGGGGGTGGGGGGTGGGATGGGGAGGCATTGGATGGCTGGATGGAAATGAGGTTGATGTGGGTATATTGGCTTCGAAGTTTCAAAGATTATCGATAACCTAAAATTACTGGCCATTTTGCAGGGCGACTAATTTAGGGCAGAATACTTTCACAGGTGGATTTTACTTGAGATGCGTCAGGTTCTGACACGTGACTTCATTTGGAAGGCATCTTATTGATGGGGAAAAGCTGATGTATGTATATGTGACATCTCCAGCGAAGGTCCCGTTATAAAATCAGCTTTAGTAAGATGAGGCTCGTGTTTTCAAGATCCCTCTCATATCAGTGTGACGTTTCTTTTTCCAGATCAGCGCAGTGCCGAGGGTCATTGAATAACACAAAACTGGTGACGAGATATGATTTAAAAAAAGGCGTGTTTAAGAACACACACATATTCAGATATTGCGGACGAATAACGCAAAGTACACTTTGACTCACTGAAGTTTAATAACCAACCTGTTAACACAGGAATGTACAGATGTACAGATTCGAGAGCACACACACACACGTACATACCCCAAGCAAACACACGAGGACAAATAAGCGTGCTCTAAATTTAAGCAGATTTAAGTGCCGAGAATTCTGACACCTTCCGTGACTGGAGGAAGTCACGCAAACTTGTTGAAACCCTGACATACTTGAATTTCAGCAGATTCCCTTTCATTATGTAGTTGGGCGACATAACCACACTTTCGATTGATTAGGCACTTACTTTGTTTGTCTGGGGACTATATGTTTTTCTGGGCCTCATCGAACGGTGGGTCTGTTGTTTAAATCAAATAGATTTATGTTTTACTGCTTTAAAAAATATCGTTCCGACACACATACGAAACGACGGCTACAGTTTTTATGGTTTACTATTTTATAAAATATCGTTCCGACACACATACGAAACGACGGCTACACTTGTCTGAGCCGCGGCACTGGAGACGCACTTTAAGGATGAATGATTCGTAGGGGGTTAGTGCCGTCAGTGTACCTCACGCGGTGCAATGTAGGCATTTCTTAATGTTCTTTGAGGCGTCCCTTCGTCCTCTATAGCTACAACCCCGGTCATTCCTTTTACCGTACCTCCATTCGTAAGATCTTTCTTCCGTCTTGATATCCACCTTTTCCTAAGAGTTATTTCTCTCCTCCAGTTACATCTTTCAAACCTTTCTACTCTCAATTTCCCCTTCGGCGCTGATTGACCTCGTAGGTCCCATGCCTTCCATTCCTGTAAAAACAAAATCTTTAGGCCCAAGGTCTAAACCTTGGCTAGACCTTTGGTTATAATGTCTTTGGTTCGCAAACTGATTTTCTTTTGCGGCGTAATAGAAAATCTTTAAGGAATATGTACTCAATTAAGTTACTTATATTGCTTATGCGTATGGGAATTAAGGAATCTTTGTGGACAGAAAATGGCGGATTGTAGTGTACTGGAAATTTACACTTATATTTTTCATTTCCATTTCATCTTTTATAACATATATTTTAAGTCTCACGTTTCCGCTTTGTTTATCAAAAGAGAGGAATTTTTATCAATTTCTTTTTTAAAAACTGTTAAAGTGATTTCATATCAGTAAGAATGTTCTTCATTTATTTGCCATATTTTTCGTATATTCATCTTGTCGTGTACGGAGCATTAAAACTAATGTTATGGTGTTATGTTATTTCTTATCATTCTTAGTACATGTCCTCTGAGTTCTTAGCTAAATAAAAATACATGGATTTTTTCATGTAAATCTTAAACTTAATGTATTATATATATCTATATCTATATATATATATATATATATATTATATATATATATATATATGTATATATATATATATATATATATATATTATATTATATAGACTGATCTCTTCTTTCGGTATTTCCCATTATCTTCAGTATATAGCCTTTGAAAGTTTGAATAAGGTTAATCTCATACATAATATTATGTATATCCATTCAGGAAATCGCGGACAACCACATCAGAAGGAAGAAACATTTATTTGAGACGTTTTGCACATACAGTGTGCATCTTCAGTCTGTAGAGATAAAAACACATACATATTTAACATTAAATAAGAGCAGGATTCTTAATATAAACTTTAGTAAAAAATACAAGACTAAAATTAACTTAAAATTGACAGAAAGGACTAAAAGTTAACAAGTGAAACGAAAAAGTAAAAAATACAAATAGAAAACAAATATCAAGGCGCAACCAACCATTAGTTGAGAAGGAAGGAGGTAGAATGACTAGACTTGGGCAAGAAGTTAAAACGTTGACTATTATGTGTGTGTGTATGTATATATACGTATATATATATATATATATATGTGTGTGTGTGTGTGTGTGTGTGTGTATGTGTCTAATTATATGTGTGTGTGTGAGTGTGCGGCGCTCGGTCACATATGCATCAAGTATATAGATTTTTTCAGCTAGCTTTGGAAAACAAGTTCCCGTTTTAATGAATAATAAGCAGCACGTCAAATCCCTCTGAATCACAACGTTTTGATACAACCACCACCAAATTCATTCCACTGAAAGACGTGTCACATGCTTCGACGATCTGCCTTTCATTTGGTGTTGTGGTGTTGTGCAATGATAACTTGTTTCGCAAAACCTCTTGCAACCCATATTAGAACTCCCAAAGGAATCATTTTTCCACTGTCATTTCAGGCCAACGTTGTTCGTGTAGTAAGTTTTAAACGAGTGATCTCAATTATCCCTCTTACGCAATTCGGTCCGTCTGAAAGTGTAAAAGAAAAGACTAATACGCCGGTTTTTCCATGTGAAATGTGGGTCACCAATAATTTTTTTTATATATTATAGTAATGTTTCTTTTCATGGTTTTCTTATATCGCCGTATTTCTAGAGGGCAAATAATAAGTTGAAAAACTACCAACGATTTTTGAGGGCTCGTTAGCATGCTCTCGCACCCTTCTGCTAACCGGTGCGTCCGATTTCTTATTGGTAGGGTACCACAGCCTGATAACGAAACTTTGCAGGGTCACTGACCACATTCTCTCTCTCTCTCTCTCTCTCTCTCTCTCTCTCTCTCAAAGCAACGTCCTTTCGTATGCGCTGCCGTAGGCAATTGTAAGTCATTCATCCCTGCTCTCAATAATTTCTTCTTAGTATCCATCGTGTATGACCTGATACTGGCTCTCACACTCACTCATTTTCCTAATGCCTTAATGGCACCGTTTCGCTTTCTCCTCTTCATCTACACGATCGTGCCAATATTTTGCGAAGATAGCGACATTCCGGCGTATCTTTTTCAATTACTAAATTACAAGGAGAATTGCTTAAGGGCAGTTGCGAGTCGCATCTTCTCTTCAACTTTAGGGAGTTCCTCAGGGAGACCGATCCACAGTCCAATGGCTGGAGGTAAAACTTAAAACATAGATTTAATGCACTAGACAGAGGGTCTTATTTATCCCTGTCTTGAAAAAATAAAAACGTTAGTTCTTCAGAGTTTTCAATATTAAGCATTGAAAACTGAAAAGGACAAGGATTTATTATGATTATTATTGATAATAATAATCAGTTCCAGAAGACCGCTGGCTGTTCTTGGCTATCGAAAGTCTCGCCCGAGGAATCAGATCTTCAGGGAGTAGCGAAAATTTAAGCTAGACGAAGATGAAGAAGTTGGACAGCGAAGTTGGGAAAAAAATCAACGGATATTTTTTTCATGTTTCATGTTTTTTTCGCAAGTTGTTCACGGATTTCCAAGATACAGAGAGAGAGAGAGAGAGAAGAGAGAGAGAGAGAGACCTTACCTTACAGACCTTACATCTTGTTCGGGTTGCCCCAGGTCCCTCAGTGTGAGGCACTTCTAATGTCTACCAGAGAGTTGCTAGTGCATCGTCCGGCATATATTGCATCTTCCAATCTTGGATGGTCTGGGATGCAGCTTAAATATTTGTCGAGCTTATTCTTAAACACATCTACGCTTACTCCTGATATATTCCTCAGATGAGCTGGCAACGCACTGAATAGACGCTGCATTGTCGATGCTGGTGCGTATTGGATTAATGTCCTGTGTGCTTTCCTTATTTTTCTTGGTATAGTTTTGGGCACTATTGATCTACCTCTGCTTGCTCTTTCTGATATTTTTAGCTCCATGATGTTTTCGGCAATTCCTTCTATCTGTATCCATGCCTGCATTATCATGTAGGGTTCTCTTCTCCTTTCTAGGCCATATAATTTTAAGGATTGTAGTCTTTCCCAGTAGTCAAGGTCCTTAACTTCTTCTATTCTAGCTGTAAAGTACCATTGTACACTCTCTATTTGTGCAATATCCTTTTGATAGTGTGGTTACCATATCATATTGCAATATTCAAGTGGACTACGAACATACGTTTTATAAAGCATAATCATGTGTTCAGCTTTTCTTGTTTAGAAGTGCCGTAACAACATTCCCATTTTTGCTTTACATTTTGCCATTAGAATTGCTATTTGATCATTGCATAACATGTTCCTATTCAACATCACACCAAGGTCTTTAACTGCTTCCTTATTTGTGATTGTCTCATTATTAGGTCCCTTATATGCATATAGCTTTCCTTCTCTATCTCCACAATTTATTGATTCAAATTTATCAGAGTTAAATACCATTCTATTTACCTCTGCCCATTCATATACTTTGTTAAGGTCTCTTTGTAGTGCGTTCCTATCTTCATCACAAGTAATTTCTCTACTTATTCTTGTGTCATCGGCGAAACTACATATTACCGAGTCCTTAACATTACTGTCTATGTCTGCAATCATAATAACAAACAGCAATGCAGCTAGCACCGTACCTTGTGGCACACCAGATATTACCTTAGCTTCATCCGATTTCTCATCGTTTGCAATAACTATCTGTTTTCTGTTGTGTAAAAATTCTTTCAACCATCTACCTACTTTATCCACTATATTATGTTTTCTAATTTTCTTTGCTGGTGTATTATGATCTACCTTGTCAAAAGCTTTTGCAAAGTCTAGATAAACCACCTCTGTTTCTTTTCCGTTTTTCATATTTTTGTATATGTTCTCACGGTGGACTAACAGTTGGGTTTGTGTACTTTTTCCAGGTACAAAACCATGTTGTCCTATATTAAACAAATTATTTTTTATTAAATGTTTCATAATATTTTTCTCCATTACCCTTTCATTCACTTTCATAATATGTGATGTTAGACTCACAGGCCTATAATTACTTGCCTCTAGTCTTGATCCACTTTTGAAAGTAGGGGTAATATATGCTAATTTGTGCTCATCATAAATCTTGCCTGTATCTACACTTTGCCTTAATAATATTGCAAGGGGCTTTGCAATATGAGCTATTTTCTTTAACAAAATAGCAGGGACACCATCAGGCCCAGCTACTGCTCCATTTTTAATTTCGTTAATAGCCTGCACTATATCGGCTTCATTAGTATCTATGTCTGATAAATATTCATTATTTTCATCACTTATTTCTGTATCATTATCCTCATTATCAATTCTAGGGGTAAATTCTCTCTTATATCTTTCTGCCAATATGTTGCATATTTCTTTTTTTTCATTCGTTAATCTCCTTTCAATTCTTAGAGAGCCTATTTCTATTCTTCTTTTATTCATCTTTTTTGCATACGAGTACAATAGTTTGGGGTTTTGCTTGATATTTACTAGGGTTTTTTCTTCCAAGTCCCGTTTTTCATTGTCTTTTGATTGTATAATCTTTTGTTCTGAATTTTCTATCTTACTTTTTGGTTCTATCACTTTCCAAACATTTTTTTCTTTTGCAAGACCTTTTTTCCATTTTCTGATTTTCTGGAACAAGATCCTTCTGTCTCTTGGTATGCATGACTTATGTTTACTTTTCTTCTTCGGTATATATTTATCCACTCTTTTCTCTAATATTTTATATAATATCTCCATATTTACCTGTATATCATCACTTACGAAAATGTTATCCCAATCTTTGTTTAATTCTTCATTTACTTCTGACCATTTTATATTTTTACTGTAGAAATTGTATTTTCTATATCCTTCCCACTTTTTCATCTCTTGCTTATCTCTGTTTTCACTTGCTTTGAAATGGACTGTTAATTCTATGACATCATGGTCTGAAATACTCGCATTATAAACTATTATTTCTTTAACATAATTCACCTCGTTCACAAATACTAGGTCTAAAGTATTTTCCTTTCTTGTTGGCAGGTGATTTATTTGTTGAATGTTGTATTCTAGTAGCATATCTAATAGCTTTTCGAATTGCCTCTTATCTTCTGCACTATTATTACTCTCTTTTTTATATGTATAAATACAACCACAATCTCCTATTCGTTCTTTCCAATCTACGAAAGGAAAGTTAAAGTCTCCGGATAAGAAACTAGTCCAGTCCTTGTGATTTCTACATATATCATCCAATTTTTCTATTATTGTGTCAAACTCTAGTATTAGGGGGTCTATATATTACTATGTTCATTAATGTTTCAGATTCATATTCTACCACTATTAGTTCACATTCTGAGTTACTATATTTCTCATATATTTTTCCTTGTTTTATGTCTTTCCCATATATCGTGGTTCCCCCT
>NC_087204.1:28010858-28018358 GCF_015104395.2 Macrobrachium nipponense | reverse complement strand
GTCATTCTCCTGTCTCTGTATATTTCTGAGTCTTCGTCTACTTTTATTAGTCCTTCTTCCCATGCACTCTTTAGCCACTTGTCTTCACTGGTTTTCAGATGTTGCCCCAGTGCTCTGTTCTCGATGTTGACGCAGTCCTCTATACTTAGTAGTCCTCTCCCTCCTTCCTTTCGTGTTATGTATAGTCTGTCCGTATTTGCTCTTGGGTGTAGTGCTTTGTGTATTGTCATATGTTTCCTGTTTTCTGATCTATGCTGCGGAGTTCTGCCTTCGTCCATCCCACTATTCCTGCGCTGTATCTGATTACTGGCACTGCCCATGTGTTTATGGCTTTTATCATATTTCCGGCGTTGAGTTTTGACTTGAGTATCGCCTTGAGTCTCTGCATATATTCTTTCCTGATCGTGTCCTTCATCTCTTGGTGTTTTATAGCCCCTTCTTCCATTATTCCCAGATATTTGTATCCTGTCTCATCTATGTGTTTGATGTTGCTCCCATCTGGTAGCTTTATCCCTTCAGTTCTCGTTACTTTGCCTTTTTGTATGTTGACTAAGGCGCATTTTTCTATTCCAAACTCCATCCTTATGTCCCCAGATACAATCCTTACAGTCTGGATTAGGGTATCTATTTCCTTGATGCTCTTACCATACAGCTTGATGTCGTCCATGAACATCAGATGGTTGATTCTGTTGCCTCTTTTCTTGAGTTGGTACCCGGCATCCATCTTCTGTAGTACTTTTGTCATGGGAATCATGGCTACTACGAAGAGTAGTGGGGACAGTGAGTCGCCCTGGAAGATCCCTCTCCTGATATTAACCTCTGCTAGTCTTAATCCAGAGCTTGTAAGTATTGTATTCCAGTTGTGCATTGTATTTATTATTATTATTATTATTATTATTATTATTATTATTATTATTATTATTATTATTATTATTATTATTATTCAGAAGATGAACCCTATCCATGTGGAAAAAGTGCACCACAGGGCCACTGACTTGAAATTCAAGCTTCCATTGACTTAAAATTCAAGCTTCTACTGACTTAAAATTCAAGCTTCCATTGACTTAAAATTCAAGCTTCCATTGACTTAAAAACTTCAGCTTCCATCGACTTAAATCAAAGCTTCAATTGACTTAAAATTCAAGTTTCCATTGACTTAAAATTCAAGCTTCCTTGACTTCCAAAATTCAAGTTTCCACTGACTTAAAATTCAAGCTTCCACTAACTTAAATTCAAGCTTCCATTGACATAAAATTCAAGCTTCCCACTGACTTAAAATTCAAGCTTCCACTAACTTAAAATTCAAACTTCCATCGACTTAAAATTCAAGCTTCCATTGACTTAAAATTCAAACTTCCACTGACTTAAAATTCAAGCTTCCATTGACTTAAAATTCAAGCTTCCACTGACTTAAAATTCAAGCTCCCATTGACTTAAAATTCAAGCTTCCATTGACTTAAAGTCCAAGCTTCCACTGACTTAAAATGCAAGCTTCCATTGACTTAAATTCAAGTTTCCACTGACATAAAAAGCATTGCAAAGCTTCCACTGATTAAAATTCCAAGCTTCCACTTGACCTTGAAAATTCAACGTTCCAATTGACTTCAAATTCAAGCTTCCCTTGACTTTGAAATTCAGGCCTTCCATTGAACTTAAAATTCAAGCTTCCCAACTGACTTAAAATTCCAACTTTCATTGACTTAAAATTCAAGCTTCCCATTGACTTGAAAATTCGAAGTTCCACTAACTTAAGATTCCAAGCTTCATTTGACTTAAAAATTCAAGCTTCCATTGAGTTAAAATTCAAGCTTTCCACTGCCTTAAAATTTCAAGCTTTCCATTGAAGTTAAATTCAAGGTTCTTACCTGATTGTTCCAACTTCCAAATTGACTTAAAATTCAAGCTTCCACTGACTTAAGAATTAAAAGCTTCCACTGACGTTAGAATTCAACCTTCCATTGACTTTGAAATTCAAGCTTCTACTGACATTAAAATTGCAAGCTTCCATTGACTTAAAATTCGAGCTTCCACTGACTTAAAATTCAAGCTTCCACTGACTTAAGATTTCAATCTTCCCATTGACTTAAAATTCAAGCTTCCGTTGACTTTAAAATTCAATTTCTTGCTACGACTTAAAATTCAAGCTTCCACTTGACTTAAAAAGTTCAAGCTTCCACTGACTTAAAAACTTCAAGCTTCCACTAACTTAAAATTCAAGCTTCCTCGACTTAAATTTCCAAGCTTCCATTTTTAACTTAAAATTCAAGCTTCCACTGACTTAAAATTCAAGCTTCCACTGACTTAAAATTCAAGCTTTCATTGACTTAAAATTCAAGCTTCCATTAGCTTAAAAATCAAACTTCCATTGACTTAAAATTCAAGCTTCTACTGACTTAAAATTCAAGCTTTTAATGACTTAAAATTCAAGCTTGCACTGACTTAAAATTCAATCTTCCATTGACTTAAAATTTAAGCTTCTACTGACTTAAATTCAAGCTTCTACTGACTTAAAATTCAAGCGTTCCATTGACTTAAAATTCAAGTTTCCACTGACTTAAAATTCAAACTTCCACTGACTTAAGATTCAAGCTTCCATTGACTTAAAATTCAAGCTTCCATTGACTTAAAATTCAAGCTTCCCTTGACTTAAAATTCAAAGCTTCTAATGACTTAAAATTCAAGCTTCCATTGACTTAAAATTCAAGCTTCCACTGACTTAAAGTTCAAGCTTCCACTGACTTAAAATTCAAGCTTCCACTGACTTAAAATTCAAACTTCCATTGACTTAAAGTTCAAGCTTCCACTGACTTAAAATTCAAGCTTCCATTGACTTAAAATTCAAGCTTCCATTGACTTAAAATTCAGGCTTCCATTGACTTAAAATTCAAGCTTTTACTGACTTAAAATTCAAGCTTCCATTGACTTAAAATTCAAGCTTCTAGTGACTTAAAATTCAAGCTTCCATTGACTTAAAATTCAAGCTTTTAATTACTTAAAATTCAAGCTTCCACTGACTTAAAATTCAAGCTTCCATTGACTTAAAATTCAAACTTCCATTGACTTAAAATTCAACTTCCACTGACTTAAAATTCAAGCTTCCATTGACTTAAAATTCAAGCTTCCATTGACTTAAAATTCAAGCTTCCAAAGAACACAGTGTTCATTTGAAAGAAGTAACAGAATGTCAAGGGAAATAGAAAGAAGAGATCAATTATTAGAAAAGGAAACAAAATTAACTAATCAATAACTAAATAGAAGAAAATGTAAGCAGATTATTGAGATACAAGGCGAATTGTTGAAGGGTAGTAATACATAATATCTTTGCTTGGATTTTTGAGGTTTCAGTTACACAACATCCTCTCTCTCTCTCTCTCTCTCTCTCTCTCTCGTCTCCTCTCTCCATAGCTCTCGCTCTCTCTCTCTCATTTTTATATTTGCTATTTCGACTTTTGTTACCTTAATGAGACTGTATGTTTTCCTCTCTCTCTCTCTTTTCTCTCTCTCTCTCTCTCTCTCTCTCTCTCTCTCTCTTTGCATTATCGCTGTACACACTGAGCCACTTTATCAGATAACGTCTTCATTTTGAGCATTTTTTGTTGTTTGCTAATTGTTTTTTAAGTATTATTCATCATTTTATTTACTTGGTTGTATGTTTCCTTAGTTGATATTCTTCATTTTTTTTTTGAAAGAGAGAAAGAGTCCAGGCCCTTTCTAGCCCAGACCTGAAGCAAGCAAGAAAAGGGAGAAGAAAAAAAGAAGCGGAATACTTGAAGGAAGGAAGTCAGAAAAGCAGAAGCAGAGATCATTCGTAGCCTGAGGTGGTTGCATTGTTTTTCTTCGTTTTTTTCATTTAGAACTATTGTCTTTTCTATTCATTTTCGGGCTCGTTTCTCCCTTCGCACATTTCCCCCGTAGAGGGGTAACGCCGTCAGTGCACCTCATGTTCTGCACTGTAGGCATTACTTAAGGTTCTTTCCATCGTCCTTTCTGCCCGTAGCTGCAACCCTTTTCAACCATTTTACTGTACCTCCATTCATATTATCTTTCTTCCATCTTACTTTCCACCGTTTCTTAACAACTCTCGGGTCAACTGTGATGTTTTCCTCCTGTTACACTTTTCAAACCTTTTGACTGTCAGTTTCCATTTCAGCGCTGAATGACCTCACAGATCGCAACGCTTGGCCTTTGGCCTATATCCTGTATTCTATTCTGTTCTGAGCCGGACGACTGTTGTATTGTGTATGTTTCCATCTATTGTAAAATCTCCTCCGCCATCTAATCACTTGTTTTTTCTATTTTGTCCGGGTTAGAGAAGGATATTTTTATTGCTGACTCAGGTATAGACCCATCCATCAAAATGAATATATATATATATATTATATATAGATATATATATATATATATATATATATATATATATATATATATTACTTAACTCATTATTAACGTTAATATTCCTTTTTTGCGCGTGTTTATCTGTGGAAATATGAATAAATGTATTTAATGCGTGCGTATATTCCAGTGAAAAAGCATATTATGCCTTTGTGCAGTTTTTTTTTGGTTTTTTTTCTCTCTAATTTTCATTTATTTGTCACCACGCCGATTGACTTATGGCCCAGATAATATTAATATTGCTGCCTCAGTTGCGTTAATTTTATAAAGGTTCTTCTCTGTCTCAAATAGGTAATTGTCAAAGTGACTTTAATTTTGTTATAATGCCGGCGGCTTTAATAAAACATGTTTAAAAGAGGGTTTACTTCCAGCATATAATAATAATAATAATAATAATAATAATAATAATAATAATAATAATAATAATAATAATAATAATAATAATAACCAGAAAAGACTATACAGCCAACTAAGAGGGGAAGACAACCACCCAGAAATTCCTGATGCCGAACCAAGTAAGAGACTCTGGGAAAACATATGGAGCAATCCGGTATCACACAACAAACATGCAACATGGCTCCAGGAAGTCAAGGAAGAAGAAACAGGGAGAAAATAAACAGTTCACAGACATCACGACAGACACAGTCAGACACCAACTAAAGAAAATGCCAAACTGGAAAGCCCCAGGTCCCGATGAAGTCCATGGATACTGGCTCAAAAACTTCAAGGCCCTACACCCACGAATAGCAGAACAACTCCAGCATTGTATCTCAAATCACCATGCACCCAAATGGATGACCACAGGAAGAACATCCTTAGTACAAAAAGACAAGAGTAAGGGAAATATAGCCAGTAACTACAGGCCTATCACCTGCCTACCAAATAATGTGGAAGTTACTAACAGTATCATCAGTGAAAGGCTATACAATTACCTAGAGGAGACAAACACCATCCCCCACCAACAGAAAGGCTGCAGAAGGAAGTGTAGGGGCACAAAAGACCAGCTCCTGATAGACAAAATGGTAATGAAGAACAGTAGGAGAAGGAAAACCAACCTAAGCATGGCATGGATAGACTATAAGAAAGCCTTCGACATGATACCACACACATGGGTAATAGAATGCCTGAAAATATATGGGGCAGTGGAAAACACCATCAGCTTCCTCAAAAATGCAATGCGCAACTGGAATACAATACTTACAAGCTCTGGAATAAGATTAGCAGAGGTTAATATCAGGAGAGGGGATCTTCCAGGGCGACTCACTGTCCCCACTACTCTTCGTAGTAGCCATGATACCCATGACAAAAGTACTACAGAAGATGGATGCCGGGTACCAACTCAAGAAAGAGGCACAGAATCAACCATCTGATGTTCATGGACGACATCAAGCTGTATGGTAAGAGCATCAAGGAAATAGATACCCTAATCCAGACTGTAAGGATTGTATCTGGGGACATCAAGATGGAGTTTGGAATAGAAAAATGTTCCTTAGTCAACATATAAAAAGGCAAAGTAACGAGAACTGAAGGGATAAAGACTACCAGATGGGGAGCAACATCAAACACATAGATGAGACAGGATACAAATACCTGGGAATAATGGAAGGAGGGGATATAAAACACCAAGAGATGAAGGACACGATCAGGAAAGAATATATGCAGAGACTCAAGGCGATACTCAAGTCAAAACTCAAACGCCGGAAATATGATAAAAGCCATAAACACATGGGCAGTGCCCAGTAATCAGATACAGCGCAGGAATAGTGGAAAATGGACGAAGGCAGAACTCCGCAGCATAGATCAGAAAACCAGGAAACATATGACAATACACAAAGCACTACACCCAAGAGCAAATACGGACAGACTATACATAACACGAAAGGAAGGAGGGAGAGGGACTACTAATATGAGGACTGTGTCAACATCGAAAACAGAGCACTGGGGCAATATCTGAAACCAGTGAAGACGAGTGGCTAAAGAGTGCATGGGAAGAAGGACTAATAAAAGTAGACGAAGACCCAGAAATATACAGAGACAGGAGAAAGACAGACAGAACAGAGGACTGGCACAACAAACCAATGCACGGACAATACATGAGACAGACTAAAGAACTAGCCAGCGATGACACATGGCAATGGCTACAGAGGGGAGAGCTAAAGAAGGAAACTGAAGGAATGATAACAGCGGCACAAGATCAGGCCCTAAGAACCAGATATGTTCAAAGAACGATAGACGGAAATACATCTCTCCCATATGTAGGAAGTGCAATACGAAAAATGAAACCATAAACCACATAGCAAGCGAATGCCCGGCACTTGCACAGAACCAGTACAAAAAGAGGCATGATTCAGTAGCAAAAGCCCTCCACTGGAGCCTGTGCAAGAAACATCAGCTACCTTGCAGTAATAAGTGGTACGAGCACCAACCTGAGGGAGTGATAGAAAACGATCAGGCAAAGATCCTCTGGGACTATGGTATCAGAACTGATAGGGTGATACGTGCAAACAGACCAGACGTGACGTTGATTGACAAAGTCAAGAAGAAAGTATCACTCATTGATGTCGCAATACCATGGGACACCAGAGTTGAAGAGAAAGAGAGGGAAAAAATGGATAAGTATCAAGATCTGAAAATAGAAATAAGAAGGATATGGGATATGCCAGTGGAAATCGTACCCATAATCATAGGAGCACTAGGCACGATCCCAAGATCCCTGAAAAGGAATCTAGAAAAACTAGAGGCTGAAGTAGCTCCGGGCCTCATGCAGAAGAGTGTGATCCTAGAAACGGCGCACATAGTAAGAAAAGTGATGGACTCCTAAGGAAGGCAGGATGCATCCCGGAACCCCACACTATAAATACCACCCAGTCGAATTGGGGGACTGTGATAGAGCAAAAAAAAAAAAAAAATAATAATAATAATAATGATAATAATAATAATAATAATAATAATAATAATAATAATTAATAAGTAAAGGAAGGTGGTTTCTGGTGCAGTTGGAACGAATGCACCGTTCAATAACACTCGTAAACGAGTTTTGAATAGCCCATAAACGAAAGCAGCTACTTCCTTCAAATGCACGACTAGAATCAAGCCACTCAAAGACAG
>NC_087204.1:27978358-28008358 GCF_015104395.2 Macrobrachium nipponense | reverse complement strand
TTGACCGCTGTCATCAGTCAAACGTGGAATTGGCAGCTGTCAGAAGGACTCGAGATAATCCCAGGCTCCATTCCCAAGGTAGGATCCCAGCGTTCACGCCCACCAAATTCAACGCAGGTGGATGATAAACAAGACTTGGAAACAGCAACCCATCTTCTCCCTTCAAAGGATACCGCATCTCAAATGCCACCGACGTCGTCCGTCACACCTGCATGCGCCATGTAAATAATATGATTGTCACCTACCAGGTATCTATATTCACTAGTGATCAGAATATATTGTTGTGTCGTTCACGTAGCGTCGTCTTAAATTCTCTCTCTCTCTAATATATATATATATCTATATATATATCTATATATATATATATATATTATATATATATGTATAGTGTGTGTGTGTGTGTGTGAATAATACACAGGAAAATGATGCCTGAATGAAGGAGAAAGCGCTTGGTACTGACTTTCTGCCTATCATCTACTGTGATTTTTTAAGCATATAGTATAATAGTATATATGTGTGTATATATATATATATATATATATATATATATATATATATATATATATATATATATATATATATATATATTGGCTATGCAGGTATATCACATACATCCATTCAGGAAATCGCAGACAACCACATCAGAAGAAACATTTATTTGAGACGTTTCGCACATACAATGTGCATCTTCAGTCTGTTGAGATAAAAACACATACATATTAAGGTGCTAGGAAAATTCGGTCCCAGAAAATTCGGTCCCAGAAAATTCGGTCCTGAAATCTCATTCTCAGAAAATTCGGTCCCGGAAAATTTCTAAAATCTAAATAACCAAGCCCAATATAACCTTTCTGGAAAAAGGCATATAACTTCATGGAAAATATGATATTAGAAGAAATTAAAATCTTTTATTTCTATCAATAACTTTAATGACTCGTTTGGTTTATAGATCAATTGTTTAGCAATCCAGACGATATATTTTACAAAGAAACAAGAGCGTGAGAACTTTGAGTCTGGGATTTGTTTGCAAACTGTAAACAAAAGTGTACGTGGTGTTAAATGATGTTTTTAGGTAGTTCTGTCATATAGGACTTTAAGCACTTGTAATGGTATTTGAGAAAGATAATTTGTGTACTTTCATTAACATTCATTGACACCGCCTATACTGTATAAGAAACGGTGACATTTGTAAGTTTAACTCAGTTTTTAGTCACTCTTCTTCCAGGATAAGCACAATTTTCCTATTTGAAGAACCCCATCAGGGCTGCAAAACATTTTAAAAGTGAAAAAAACAAAAACAAATTGATTGGTGAAGTTAACTATGTTCATGACTTTCATAAGTTTAGTTCCGACAAGGCAAAGAAATTGTGGCACTGTGAGAACCGTAACACATGTCGTGCTCGTGTTCATACAGAGAATAAACCAGGTGAACCTATAATAATTTGAAAAATCAACAGTCATGATCATGAACCAACGCCGAATGGAGTGGAAGCTCGTCTCGCCATTTCAACATTAAGAAAAAAGTTGCAGGAAGGAGGTGAAACAAGTACTCGGGTGCTCATTTCCGAAGCTACAAGTAATATTAGTGAGAATGCATAATATGAATTACCACAGTTGCAAACGGTTTCTAGAAGCATTAGAAACTGGCGCAATAAAAGCTTTTGGCGCTCCTCCATTGCCTTTTCGACGAACAGGATTTCAAGTACCAGATACTTTTAAATATTTACAGGAAGGCGGTCATTTGTTCCTGCAATGCGACACAGGCAGTGATGATGAAAAACGGATTTTAATCTTCGCCTCCGACGAAGGTCTTCAGCAACTGGAAAATGCGTCAATTTTAGGAATGGATGGCACATTTAAATCATCACGAAGTATATGGTATCAGCTGTTCACCATTCATGCCTTCATAAATGGGAGATTTTATCCAAGAGCTTTCATTTTATTGCCGGACAAAACTCAAGCAACATATGACAGGACTTTTCTTGAACTAAGTAAATTGCGACAAATATTAACCCTCGTCACGTTTTGACTGACTTTGAACGAGCAATTCGTAACAGCTGTGACAGTAACTTTACTGAAAGCAGCATGAGTTCTCTATGTATTTATTGATAAGAAGGAACTTGTTACTTTATATTTTTTTGCTTTTTAAACTTCTATGCATTTACAGTATTTTTTCTGATATGGGACCGAATTTTCCGCGACCGAATATTCTGGGACCCAATTTTCTTGATTTTGTGCACAATATGCTATATTCTATACCATACTGTATAGGTTTTTTGTTAAAGAAACATACCTATTTTTAACACTTTTATTAATAAAACTCTAATTCTATACTTTGTTTAATTTTTTCATCAGTTAGATTACGATTTCATTGTCAGTATATAAATAATTTCTGGGACCAAATGTTCTGAGACCGAATTTTCTGGGACCGAAATTTCTGGTCACCACATATTAACATTCAATAGGAGCAAGATTCTTAATATGGTAAAAAAAAATACAAGACTGAAATTAACTTAAAATTGACAGAAAGGACTAAAAATTGACAAGCAAAACGAAAAAGTAAAAAGTACAGATAAGAAACAAATACCAAGGCGCAACCAACCGTTAGTTGAGAAGGAAGGAGGTAGAATGACAGACTTGGGCAAGAAGTTAAAACGTTGAATATGCCAGATAAAGCGGAGAAGATGAAACTCCACTATTCACGAGGGAACAAGGCGTTTAATATATAATGACTAGAGTGGTTAGGTAATCAGTCTTTAATTGGGCCTAAAATAGAGAAGTGTTGTTTCTTAACCTCTATCTTGCAATTGATTGCGTGATTTTTTATGTTTGAGTGTTCAGGCCTACTTAATTTTTTGGCTGCTACAGATGAGATACTGCAGTCACATGGGCTTTAGTTTTAGGACGGGTCAAAAATTAAGTAGGCCCGAACATTCAAACATAAAAAATCACGCAATCAATTGCAAGATAGAGGTTAAGAAAAAAACAAAACACTTTTCCTCTATTTTAGGCCCAATTAAAGACTGATTACCTAACCACTCTAGTCATTATATATTAAACGCCTTGTTCCCTCGTTGAATAGTGGAGTTTCATCTTCTCCGCTTTATCTGGCATATTCAAACGTTTTAACTTCTTGCCCAAGTCTAGTCATTCTACCTCCTTCCTTCTCAACTAACGGTTGGTTGCGCCTTGGTATTTGTTTTTTATTTGTACTTTTTACTTTTTCGTTTTACTTGTCAATTTTTAGTTCTTTCTGTCAATTTTAAGTTAATTTTAGTCTTGTATTTTTTTTACTATATTAAGAATCCTGCTGTTATTTAATGTTAATATGTATGTGTTTTTATCTCAACAAACTGAAGATGCACTTTGTATGTGCGAAACGTCTAAATAAATGTTTCTTCTGGTGTGGTTGTCTGTGATTTCCTGAATGGATGGATGTATATATATATATATATATATATTATATATATATATATATATATATATATATATATATATATAGTATATATATATGGAGGAGAGAGAGAGAGAGAGAGAGGGAGAGTAGATGCCAGTTGTGCTAACGTTACCATATAAGTACTGCAAGTTCAACATCATAAACAATAATGGAAAATAACTAGACTAATTTAGTTGAAGATACCAGTGACGTATTATTATATGATAATAGTACTTTTAACTGCTGCATCTTGATATGTCAGTTGTTCTGTTATGCATCCGGAGGCTACCATTCATTTGTTTTAAATGAGGACAGCATCCCTGTGCCAAATAGCACGCAGTCCTTAGCCTAGGCTATACCATAGATGTCTATGGGCTATACTGTATTCTTGCCTAACTTAACTGTTACGCAGCATTCAGTCCTTAGAATAAGCTGTACTGTAGTATTCTTAATTTCCTTTGCATGCATAAGTGACGCTTAACCGAAGATTTGACAATTTCACAAAAACTTATGGAAGAATGTCGCACATTTATCCTACGGATGGAGGCGCAATTGCAAACACTTGCATGCTCGACATGGTGAAACTTACGTACCCATTACCTTAACAATCCTTGGTAGTAATTTGCTGCTACGCCAAGCTAAAATTATAAAAGAACACTATTAAGTGTTTTGACAACATACAACAAGGGGAGCTACATACTTTCCCTTATCATTACATTACAACTTTATCACGTATATTAGTTGTTCTGAAAAAAAACATCTAATACCTTTATATGATTTTTCAGAACAACCTTTTATTATTACGTATGCAAGATATTAGCAACTAGCAACTCAAAACCACAAATAGATTTTTTTTATACATGATTAGGCCTACTATTGACTTAGTGACACTTAGGGGGTTTTCAATACATACCAGTGTGCGTTGCAAAACTTCAGTTTAATTATATTTAATTTTGGTAGGGTTAACTATATTTGTACGAAAATCATAGTGCGAGTTCTTTTTACTGAATGATCTCTCTCTCTCTCTCTCTCTCTCGTCTCTCTCTCTCTCTCTCTCTCTCTCTCTCTCTCTCGTCTCTCTCTCTCTCTCTCTCTCTCTCTCTCTCTCTCTCTCTCTCTCTCTCATGCATCCCTTCGGCCCCCTAGCTGTAACCCCTCTCATTCCTTTTGCTGTACCTCCATTCATATTCTCTTTCTTCCCTCTTACTGTCCACCTTCTCGTAACAATTGATTCATAGTGCAACTGCGAGGTTTTACCTCCCGTTACACCTTTCAAACCTTTTCACTATCAATTTCCGCTTCAGCGCTGAATGGCCTTAGTTGCCCCAGTTCCTGGCATATATGCCAAAAGTCCTTAAATCAATCTGCAATCCAGTTGTCATAAACATGCCTGTCATGTAACTGTAAATGAGTTTATGATTTGTTCAAATATTTGGTTAAAAGAAATTACCCTAATGCGTTGATCTGGGTAATCAAAGAGAATTGTAACAGGCCAAGTAAGAACAAAGAAAAATGGAATATATTTTCATGATATATTAATGTACTTATCCAAGGTATAGTCGATGGACCCATAATGAGACCACAAATATATCGATACAAAGTATAGCTTTTGTTAGGTAATTCTGTTACGTGTAGACACACACACACACGCACACACACACACATCAAGGAGGTGAGGCAGTCTTGGCTATTGTCTCAGGCCCATACATACTAAGTTCTCAGTTATTCATGCGCATACAAGCCCTCATAGGTATTTTGAATTTTACGGACATGTAACAGATTGAAATCAACTGTCTTTGTAACATTCCTTCCATTTGTTGTTGCCTTAGTATTGATATTACTTGTGTGTGTGTGTGAGATGAGAGAGAAGAGAGCGAGAGAGAGAGAGAGAGAGAGAGAGGAGGAAGAGGAGAGAGAGAGATTTATTCCACAACCACTAAGTCTAAACAATATTACTGAAGATCTTCTGGCAGTGCAATGTGAATGATTTAGCTGTACCTAAATTGGTTCACAAATATGAATGAGATGGAAGTGCAATTGAACTTCGATCTGCGCAAGTGTCGAGAATTAGAGGAAAACAAAATACAAGAGCTAAAAAGAGGAGTATTATCAATAACTCCTGGAATGAAGTTATCAAGGAAAAGCCCCGTTCAACGTACAAAGTCGAATACTTAATGGTAAAGTAGAGCTGTTACATAGGAAGCCTCTCCTCATACTACTATCACTACTACTATCACGGTAATGACACCACCTGTCCTGAAAGTTTATTACTATTTGACTGTCGTCAAGAAGACCAGAGATAACTATGCTTTGATAGAACTTAGGCGTATGCCATTATCTATGACAAGAGGAACTACCTAGTATTAGGAAAGCATGCTCACATTGGTAATAGGTATATAGGCTAGTAGGTATTTTGATAACGCTTCGCCTATTCTCTTGAATGGTAATATTTTTTTTATAGCTAGCCTAGTAACTGCAAGCCTACTAGGTAGTAGGTAGTAGTAATTCTCTCTAGGTTTATACCTACCTATATACTAGGTAGGTACCTAGCCCATAATTTCGTAATTCTTCACCGACCCACTACCCATGTTCTTAAGGCCAGGCTAATGGTAATAGTATTTTGATAACCTCTAGTCAGTGCTGTAGGCTAAATGGTAATGGTTTGATAACTTAGGCGGACCCACTTAGGCTAAAGCCTATGATCGCGGTGATACTATAGTATATTTTATATTATTAGTAGTCTACCTAGCTAGAAAATGCTCTCAGGCCCAGATAGGCTAATGGTACCTAATATTTTAATAATTAAACTTTTTCTCTTAATGGTAATACCTATTTCATAACTACTATATTTGCATATGCTCTTAGAGTAGGCTAATGGTAATATTGTTCTCATAGGTAATGGTATTATTTCATAACTATTTGCCTATGCTCTTAGAGTAGGCTAATGGTAATATTTTGATAATTAGGAGCCTAGGTATACTCTTAATTGTAATATTTTATAACTAATCTGTGCTCTTAATGGTAATACCTATTTTGATAACTTCATTGTTCTTAATGGTAATATTTTGATAACTTCAACAGTGCTCTTAATGGTAGTCTTTTGGGTTAATATAAGTAATAGTGGTGCATCGAGTAATACACTACTTGTACATTACGAAATCCTGCAAACTCATAATAAGCATGTTGGAGTAGGCTGAGGATAGATCTGATGACTGCTACTGCAGCCTGGTTTTACATCTTTTTTTTGTCATTACGGTACTATGTGTATTTGCCATCATTTTAACATTCACTCCCAAGGAGCTGGTACCAAACATGATACCAGTATCTCAGTAGGCCATAGCCTAGGCTACACATGCATTAGCTGTCGCATTGCCTATAAGAATTTAATGTAGAAATAATCCTAATATCAGTTATTATGGAGAACATGCAAAATTTACCTCAGATTTAGTTTACTTATGCCATTTTGGAGTAGGATAGCTGTTGTGAAGTAGTAGTTATTCATGTGGACCCAATGTCCATAAATTTAACTGCGCTATTCTAGTACTGTTCATAAACTTGTCAGTTTTGATTATAACTTCTACTGCCTTGTCACATAGGCTTAAACCTGTTCTGCAAATGTCTTTATGCTAATTTAGGCATTTGCTACCATATGTTTTGTGAAGAACTTGATGTCTATTCTGTACAAGGTGAATATTTTAATATAAGGCCTGTTGAAAGTTTCTTAGCATTGCATTGCCAATTGTAGTTTAAGATTATTAGGATCAAATAAAAAATTTTCATTCTTTAGTGTAGCCTATCATTAACCATTTTGGTTGAAGTAGATATAGGAAATAGTTCATGTAGACCACTGACTGAAAAAAAAATCATAAATTCTTGTGCTGGTCATTTGTTGAAACAAAACTATTCATGTTTGAACTCGGTTGTCTTCATTACAAAATTTAGATGGAAAATGGTTCCTTGGTTTTGAGTTTAAACTATTTTAATGGTTTATGTGCTAAATAAAGTAAGTATTGTAATGCATATTATATAGTAATTATGTGCTATGTGTCTTTAATCAACTTCTCTTTCAAGATTGGACTTGAGGAAAAAGTTGAAAAATTTACAAAATATTCACAGAAGAAAATTGTGAAATTTTACAATATATTTACCACTTCTAAAATTTTCAGGCCTGTAATGAAAGAAGGAAGGAGGTTAATTGTACATGAAGACAATACTGAAAAATATGTATATATGTGCTGTGACTTCTTCACATGGTGCAGATTGGTCTTGTCTTAATGCTATTGTCAGTAGCTTAGGGCTAATGTAAAATAAAGTAAGTAAATCAGAAAATTTCATTTAAAATATGTTTTATAAGTTCAAGATACAGTACTGTACTTTATATGTATGGCTTCTCAAATGTTTAAACATGAAAATTTCATTGTAGTTTTTTCTACTGCAACCACAAAATATTTTGGGAAGTTAAAATTTTTTGTTTTATTCTGTGTATTCAATCAAATGTTATAAAACATACAGTTCCATAGGTTTTATTTATCAGTGCAACTGAAGATTATTTAATTTTACTTTGAATGTATTCTTTACCTGTTGATATTTAAAAATTTCATATTTCAGGTCAACTATGGATAAAAGGAAGTTTACCAAAAGAGGACTTTGTGAGTTAGGTATTCTCCTGTATGTTTGCTCGCTACTGAAAGCAACCCGTCCCCACATAAGGAATCCTATTGTATATGCCACCAAAGTAGCTAGAGGAAGTTGTAGCCACAATATTACCCTGAAAGTGCAAAAACTTTCAGTGAAAAGCTTCCACAAAAAAGTGAAACCAAATGGAGTTGAGTATGATCTCAATTCTGTGGCCCTTGTCAGTCCAAAGACTGCGTTTTCTCTTAGTGTGAAGAATTGCCAGTGGGTAAATGCAAACTTTTACACAAAGTGCTATGAAGACCCAAATTTAAAGCAGTTCTGTCACACCAAAAGTAGATGGATTGTTTTCCATATATCACCAGATATTCCTGATGATTTATGCATGGTATCTCCCATTCTTTATCATAATGTGGTCAAGAACCAACAGAATGTGGAAGTTACTGTAGAGTGACAAATGATTTTCAGTACTGTATGTCATCAGCTTTTCAAAGAGTACTTGTGTTGTGGCATAATGCTCACAATACAGAACCTCTGATATATGAGGATGTGAAATGGTTTTTTCCAAAGCCCCGCGGCAAGCATCTGAGGTGCAGGTTAAAATATATATCCCTCCATTATAAATGTGGAAGCTATATAGATAGAATTATTAATGACTATTTTAGCTTACCAAAAGGAGTAACCTTTGATGATGTCCTTGTGATTCCACTGCCAAGCCATCTTGCTTATGAATTTGCTAACAGTAATTGTATAATCCCTCCAAAATATATCTTCATTAAAATTTGCTCTGTTAAAGGGAAGGACAGAAATGAAAGCCAGCAGACAATGCTTGTGAATAAAAGCTTCACTAGGCTGTATCTTAGCGGTGCAACACATTGCCCTCTTCCTTCACTGAATGAAACCATTCAGAGAGTGGTAAAGTAAAAAAAAAAAAAATACCTCCAGTTTTAAGCAGCAGTATTTTTTTTTTTTCAAACGTTTAAAAAATCAGTCCAATTGGTGAGATGGAGAAAAGCAGAGCTCAAGGGCTATTTGATTCAAAAACCAATTCACAAGTTTGTCAGAATGCAGTGATAAGAGTGACTTGCATAATTCACACACATCAAGTGCAAGAGCATCTGAATGTGTGGCATCTTCTCAAGTGATGAAAGAACAGTATTCAGTTACGGCAGATTCGGTAGCCAGTGCATCTGTTTTATTTATTGGACCTCCAGGTAATGGAGTTGAAGAAGCAGTAAACTTGGCAGCCTCTGATCTGGGTTTAGAAGTCCTTTGGGTGGATTGCTGGCATTTAAAAGGGGACACAAGTGGAACAACCGAAGCACGTGTTCGCCAGGTGTTTGTACGAGCATCAATGAATGGCCATTGTATTCTTGCTCTGAAAGATGTTCATTGCATTGCAAAGGTACATTGTGAAATTGTCACTCCTGTCATCTGAAAATAATAAGTATTTTAGTAAAGTATTGCATGATTATCTGATACTGTACTTGAATGAATCAAATTATTAATACATTATTAATAATTATTAATGATTATTAATACATCTCTTGACTTTTGGTAGACTAGATCTAAAATTGTATGATATTCAGTATAATACAGTTTTTCTCTTCATTTCTTTTTTGTCTTAAAAACCAAAACAATGCACAGGATAATGATGGAAATGATGATGGTCGTGTGGTAGGAGCTTTGAAAGAAGAAATGGTTAAACTACAACAGTCAGATGTTGTTGTAGTGGGTACAACCCCTCAGCGATCTTTGGTCTCAGGTACAGTTCAGAACACAATTTATCTTTTTTTGATTAGTTTTTAGGTTTGAACTCTAACTGAACTTGAACAATTGATTTAGTCACTTATACAGTCTGACCTCAGATTTCATATGACTCTCAAGCTGGTCCTAGTGGCCAGTAAAAAACGAAGAAGGGAAGTGACCCAGATAGTGCCAGTAAAAAATGAAGAGAAGTTAACCACAGGTAGGTCCTTGATACCTGAAGTCCCCTTCTGGAGAGGGATTCCCCTTCCAAACAATAACTTCTCCTCCTCCCTTTCCCCTCCTCTCCATCTTCCATACCTCAAGAAGAGTTTATTTTTCATTGTTTTCTGTATGTAAAAGTGTGCTTATTCTCAATAGAATGTATTTTTACTAATATTTTGTGGTATCTGGAATGCATAATTGTACATTTTCAGGCTTCAGCAAAGACGTTCTGGAATGGATTACGTATGAAAACCGAGGTTACACCCTAGCTGTAAGATTGCATTTTTAAAAAAAGTTATGTACTGGATTTTTATAGAGCAAATGTATTGAAATGATAAGAGAACTTTCTTATGGCAGCATAAATTTTGTGACATTCATAACCACATTGTCTGATACTTTATTGATCACTTCAAATGAAGTCCCACAAAAGCTTTTTATTTGGAATGAATCTTACCTACTGTTAAAGTTAGCATATGCTATATCTTTGTGCTGGTAGTGGTGAATGGCATTCAAAATAGGCAGAATAATGCAGGGGTGACCTGTTAGGAGTGTGTGTATAATCACTTGTTTCCTAACAAGTCTTTTAGGAACTTTTACATTCTTATCAAGAGTCTTCTTGCCGTGTCCTTGTCCATTCTGTGTGAATTGATAGTAATAATTTTGTCTATTTTGTTCCAAAAGAGATGTTTAGAATTTAAAATAAGTTTCCATTCTTCCATTCTTCCATCAATTCACTTCATACAAAAGCTTTTTATGTGTTAGGGTGGTAGTTGCCTGCCTCTTCTGATTACATGCTAAGCCATTAGGAGTGATATGATAATAGGTTATAGTTTTGACCAAATCTTTCAACATTTAGTGATTAGAAAAAATTTCTTTTAAGCCATGGTTTCATAAGTTAAAAAATTTATTTTTCTGTATATTTCTTTTATTATTTTAGTTTATGAAGTAACTACCTTTTATAGCTGATTTGTGGAGTGTGTGGAGCCACCAAGAAATTGTTGAGGTACCAGACCTTTCTCAGCGAAGTTTGATGTTTGATTGGATCTTCTCACTGCCAGAGCCGAAGGATAAGATGAGAATTTTAGCGCAACGCACAGCTGGATACATTTTTGGAGATTTTCAGGCTCTGTATGTTGCAGCTCAAAGGTTAGTCAGTGATATATAAAAGATATAAGTACAAGTATCTATTACTAAGCTAAATTAAGCTTTCGTATAGGATATCAGAAGAACCTAATTAGTAAATACAAAATCCGTTGGTTAAGGTAAAGTTCGTGATCTGTCATGCTACTATATTTTGTGGCATATGAGACCCCCGGCCTTATAAGATACCCCCCTGGGGAAAATATTAAGAGAGGTACTGTTTTACACATAAACATTTAATACATTAGCAATAAGTATTTGCAGTATGGCAGGAAAAAATCAGGGACAAAGCATACAGCTACAACACTAGGAAAAATCTATTTGTAATGATAATTCTGCTGTAATTTACAAGAGAAAACAGAAGCAACTTATGTATGTATAGCATAAATTATTTTATAACACTCCTACTTTTGTGCATCTAATGGATGACAATGACAGGGATTTATGAGTGCTTAAATATGCAGTCAAAAAGGATGTAAAAAGCAAAATTGTAGGTTAAATAAAAGAAATTTTATATAAGTTGGTGTGCGGGAATAAGATTTTCTGTAAACTTTATTACTTATGTGATTGTTCTTTTATAAGGTCAGTGTATAAGCCTAGCCAATAGGCTATCCTTCAGGTATATGTACATGCATGTACAGTATTATGTTAAGTAAACAACACCCTAACTTCCCCCTTTATAAAGTATTTTAATTGACACATCAAAAGCTGTATTACAATAATGTAGTGTTACATAAATAATTTTCAGTCTGTGTATGTGCATACCTATACTCTGTTTTTTTCCATCTGTCCATCCGCCTGTGGTGTTTTTGCATGGTAACACTGCGTCCTGGGCTTTAAATAATTACGCTATGTGTAAGTTTAGGTATTTAAAAGGATATCTGGGTGTACATTTGCAACTGAAAAGTGTTTTAATAAATTACTGTATGCTAATTACACCGTTAATATTTGAAATAGGATATTATTGTCATTGTTGAATGTAACTATCTAAAGCCCGGGACGCAGTGTTACCATACGCAAACACCACAGGCGGGTGGACAAATGGAAAAAAACAGAGTATAGTACAGTACATGTATCATTGCATTAGGGAAAATACACATTGTACCTTCATTGGCTACTTGTTTACAGATAAATCGTAATGTTATGCATAGTGAATAGAAAACTAACAAAACAGGGGAAGTATGCTTGTATGTGTGCTCAGGCAAGGTACACTCAAAGCCAGCACCATGTTGTAGAATCTATGCATAGCCTAGGACTTCAGAACACTGGTTATTTAGCTGTCATTAGGAAGTCAAAAGTACAGGAAGATAGAGTCAAAATGGCCAAAGAAAACCTGATGGAAACGGGTATTGGTCACTCCTAGTTACAGTAATCAGTTAATTTTCTCTACAGATAGAATGCTAGTTTACATGTATAATAGATTGGCCAGAGGATCTAGGCTTACAGATCCCTTAGTCCATTAACCCATAACTAGCTTTGATGAACAGGTAGTCCATTAACCCGTAACTAGTTTTAATGAACAGATGCTATACTGTGGACCACAGTTGTTCCGATACGTAATACAAACCATCGGTCCTTTAACAATAGGAAGTAGCTAGCGGCAGCTGGAACGGTCGTAAGCTTCGAACAAGGGGAGAACGGTAGTTAACTGCTTGTCCGACAGTCGCGCGCCGCGCGACTGGGAGGTAAACAAATCACTTTTGCTTTCGGCCGCGGGTGTGAAGGACGTGTTCGTCATCGCTCTCTGCCCGCTTCATCGTCGTAGGCTTTGTTTATATTGTGTTTTTCTACTAATGGTTTGTTTGACTTGAAAATGAAACTGTAAGTACACTGTTTTCATTTTCATTACTTAATTATGAACCAACATGGAGCTATCGCCGTAGATGCGGCGATTTCCTCTCTTTTCATGAATTGAACCCTTGAATTATGTCTCGGTGCCGAGGGCGGGCGCGCTCGCGCCGAGTCATGTATTTTGGGCGAAAGTGTGTAATTGAAAATGTAAGTACTCTTTTCATTATATTTTTGCCCTGTGCGTTCGTTACCGAGAGTGTGATTGCGCTCGACACGAGCCTTTTATTTTGTATAATAGAATGCAATGAAAGTGGATTCGCAATTGCAATATTCTTTTCATTTTCATTTATTTATTTGCATGAAATTTATTTGGTTTTATTTGATCAATTTTCGTTCTTACCCGGGAATTGATCCTTACGATTATTTTATGTGAAAGTGAAATCGCAAGTGCAGTATTCTGTTTCATTTTCATATATATTTTTTTATGATAGCATCATATTATTTGGATCAAGTTTCCGTTCTTACCCGGGAATTGATCTTTTCCCCTTTAAGTTCTATGAAGTGAATCGCAAGGGCAGTATTCTGTTTCATTTTCATATTACTTTTCACTGCTGTGCGGGGGTAGGGGAAGCGAAGGTCTGCCAGGAAGTCGTCGGAAAGCTCTCCCGCGACTCCCTTGGTATCTGATTCTTCGTCTTCCTTCCTGCCCCCCGCTCAGCTTCTTCGTTGTATTTTGTATTTGGGGTCTTCCTTGCGTTCGGGGTGGGGCATGCCTTCCCCCCGTGCGTGAGGGAACCCCTCTTACTAATCTATCTATGTTACCGCAGGTGCTACATCCGTGGGAGACGACCTTGGACAGGTATGGACCACCGCGGCGGCAGGGCGTGCCTAGCATCCACGGGCTGCTGCAGCGTCTAGCGAGGTCTGGGGCGGTCTCCACTACTACCACGGCTGCTTATGCTGCTCCCCCCCCTCCTGGTCTACACTCCCCATGCTGTGTCGGTGACGCCGTCTGCCGCTACTAGGGCCGCCGCCGTACCGAGGGGGTGGTGTTTTTTTTTTGGCCCGCCGCCGCCTGTTTTCTTCCTTTACGTGTTGCCTGCCCCAGACTTCCGCTGTTCCAGCAGCTCGCCCCTGGACCGGCCGCCAGTACCCAGGTTTGTTCCGCTGGCTGCCGTACCTGCCGCTGATGTGATTCCCGCTGTTGGCTTGGCTGTCCCTTCTGGGTCTACCGCTGCCGCTGTTCCTGCCGCTCCTGAGCTGGTTGCTGTTCCTGTCGCTCCTGGTTCCTGAGCCTGTCCATGCTGGTCCTGCCCACGGTGTGTCTCCCCAGTCCCAGGTCCTTCCGGACAGGTGCAGTCGGGCCATGTTGCTTCGGCAATAGCCCCGGCTCCGGCCTGGATGGAGGACCCTGACGACTGTCCTGCGTGAGCTGACGAGGAAGAGGAGAGAGAAGCTGTCATCTTCGTCTTCATCGTCTGCTGCTGCCTCTTCCCCTTCGACTTCTAAGGCCCATAAGCCGAAGAAGAAGAAGGCTGCCCCCTTCCCCCCTAAGAAAGTCTCCTTCGGGAACTTTCTAAGGGCCCGTCCCACCCCGGTGGGATGGGGGGTCCTTCTGCTGGTCCTCTGCTCCTTCGGGAGCGGGGCGGGGTCCGTCTCCCCTTCCGTAAGAAGAGATAGACGGGACCAGAGGAGTATCGGTTAGCTCTGGTACTTCCTCGCCTGGTGCTAGCGGCGATGCCGCTACGCCAGGTTCCGGCTCGGTCTCTCGTTTTCGCGAGAGATCCCGAGTGTACGTTTTCCCTCGGGAGACCGTGCAGCCAAGTTTCGGCGCCAACCGACGCGGCACGGAGCAGAAGGCTGGTGAGAGACGCTCAGGTGACTCTTGCCAGGCCAGCGGCCGCTCTTGCAGCGACCAGCTGGTAACCCGGGTTTTTTTTGGGTTTTCCCCCCTAAGAAGGCTCCTTCGGGACCTTCTAAGGGCCCGTCTTGCTCCGGCGATTCGGTGAGCTCTTCTGCTGGTCCTCCTGCTCCCTCGGGAACAGGGCCCGTCTTTTATTCTACCAAGGAGAAGAAGGACGGGGACCAGAGGAGTACCAGCTTCGGCTGGCACTTCCTCGCCTGGTTCTAGCGGTTCTAACCGCTAACCAGGATCCGCCTCGGCTTCTCGTTAGCGAGAAGTACCGAGGTGGACGGTCTCCCGCGGGAGACCGTCCAGCCAAAGTCTTGACACCCGAGCTCGCTCGCCGCCAAGACCGAAGCGCGGAGCAGAAGACTGGCGAGTGTCGTGCAGACAACTCTCGCCAGGCCAGTGGACGCTCTCGCAGCGACCAGCTGGCTGCTCGGGTTGACGTGACGGTCGCTGACCAGCCACGGGTTGAGGCGAGGAAGGGGTCCCCACGGCCGTCGGTACCAGCCACGGCTGGTACCAGCGGCTCGACGCGCCGAGTGGAGGACGCTCGCCGGTCTCACCGCGACAGCGAGCCTAACAGGTCACCTGACGCCGCTCCCATCGGGACCGGGCGGAGACGGTACAGCAACAGCTCGCCTGACGCTAGAGATCAGCGTCGACGTTTCTCAGCCGAGCCTCTCGCCCCAGGCGAACGGCAAGGCTAGGCCTGCTGGCTGCTCGATCGCCACCGCGGGTTGACGATCAGCAGCAGCCCTCCAAGCACGCTGGTCCTGCCAGCGAGCTAGGGGGGAGCGTCAGGTCTTGCCTCTCCTCCTTGTACAAACCCTTCAACCTCCTCGGGCTACACCGGGAGGAGCGAGGTACCTCCTATGAGTGATCGCGAGAGGTGCGCCGCTCGCGATCCCAGCTATGACGCCGTATGGACCAGGCACGGTTCTAGGACCGACCAGGACATACGCGCAAGTAGCTGGAGGCGACCGTCAGGGGTCTGCCGCTGTTCCTCCTTCTGAAGGAGGAGTATCTCGGGATCTGTTCTTGTTGGAGGGACTGGACGGTCCTACTCCGCAAGACGCGGTTACTCCGAGATACAGAGGAATTTGCAGAAGTCATTAAGCTGATTCGTCAGCATAATGACCCTGCGGAAGGATTGCCCGCTCCCACACAGAGCCCACGTCTCTGCTCGAGTCGTTTTGGGGCCCGAGAGGGAACCCAAACTGACGGTGGGTCTGCCGCGATCGGAGTTTGCCGATTCTGTCTCGAACCAGAGTCTCTCGTCTCCGGACAAGAAGGCTCTCTCAGTTCTGGCCCGGTCGATCAAGCTACTTCCGCACCTCCTCTACTGCGACAGCGGCGTTTCTCTACTGTCTTCGGACACCGTATTAAATACTCCTTCGGTGCTCCTGAGAGGTTTCGACCTCGACGAGGACTGGAATGAGTCGGAGGACGGTATCGGCTCTCTCCTGTCAGGTGTCGATCAGCCCCACCCAGACGACGTTCACAGTGGCGGCAGACCCTTACCTACAGTGAGAGTTCGGTAACCCTCCGCGGGAAAACGTTTTCTCCTGACGATACGTTTTCCCAGACTCTGAGAGGCCATCGCCGCAAGGCGATGGCTGCTCCTACTCTTCTCCAACTGCTAGTTCCACTGGGAAGGCGAGCGAGTATCCAATTCCTCCCCCATTCTTTCCCCTCTCCTTACGGCTAACGAGGAAAGGGGGAGGGATCCTACAGAGATTTCTTTGTAGGATCCCACGTTGGGGACTGCGCTACCGGGGGGACTTCGGGTCCTACCTGACGTAAAGCCCGTCGTTGAGGAGGAATCCTGCCCCATTCTCGATTTCTACGGGAATCGAGAGGACCACCAGCCGATATCGTTTGAACGAATTCGGTGGTGGGGGTTTCGCAGACTGCTTAGAATTCTACGGAATTTCTAGCGCATTCAGAGTGTTCGAGTTTTTTTTATGATCTTCAAACACTTACGTGAGACCACGGTCCAAAGTGAGCGAGACGAGAATCCCCGATGATACGTTACGATAATCGGGAACCTCGCCTATGCTCGAATTCCTGGAATTTCTAGCATTGGGAAGAAGACTGCTGCTGAAAGAAACTTTGTTCCGACACGGCATACAACCTGAGGTCCTTTTTTACAATAGGAAGGTACTAGCGGCAGCTGGATAGGTCGTAAGCTTTCGAACAAGGGGTTTCGGTAGTTAACTGCTTGTCGACAGGCGCGCGCAGCGGCGCGACTGGGAGGTAAACAAATCACTTTTGCTTTCGGCCTGCTGGCGTGTGGACGTGTATCATCGCTCTCTGCCCGCTTCATCGTCGTTGCTTTCGCATGGTTGTGTTTTTCTTTTCTATTTTATCTAGTGAAACTGAATTGTAAGTACAATCATTTCATATTTATTTCCATTGAATTCAATTGTGAATTAAAGGATCTTGGTTTCACCACGCCCTCCGATTACCCGAGTGCCGGGACTGAAGGGCGTAAGTGCGGGAATTCATTTTCCCAGAAATGATCCTCGTATTGTGTATGCTCGGTGCCGAGGGCGGGAGAGCGCTCGCTCCGAGCGTATATTTTGGTTGGAAATGTGTAGATGAAAATCGTAAGTAAGTGCTCTTTTCATTTATATTTTTTTTTTGACCTGTATGCTCGTTGCCGAGCGAATGCGCTCGGCACGAAAACTTATTCTGTATGGAAGTGGAATCGCAAGTACAGTATTCTTTTTCATTTCCATATATATTATTTTGATTGTAGCAATACTCATTTTTGGATCAGTTTCCGAGCTTACCCGGAAATTGATCCTTTCCCCTTTTTATTTTGTTTGAATGAAGTGAAAATCGCAAGTGCAGTTCTTTTTCATTTTCATATTTTATTGAGATTGCATTGTTTACTTGGATCAATGTTTCCGCTATTTCCCAGGGAATTGATCCTTCCCATTTTATTTGTATGAAGTGAAATCGCAAGCGCAGTATTCTTTTTCATTTTCATATATATTTTATTGCATCAATTCATTATGGATCAAGGTTTCCATTCATAATCGGGAATGGATCCCTTTTACCCTTGCGCTCGGTACCGAGGGCGCAAATGCGCTCGATCCGAGCCCTTATTCATTGTGAAGTGAATCGTAATGCAAGATTCTTTTTTATTTTATTCCTTTTATTATGATTGCATCAAATATTTATTTGGTTCAAGTTCCGCTCAGTCAGGGAATTGATCCTTATGCCCTTGCATTCGGGCCGAGGGCATGATTGCTCTCGGGCTCTTATTATTATTGTTGGGTACATGGGTGCTGTGCGGGGGTGGGAACGAGAACCCCCCCCCCCCCCCCCCCCCCCGACTCTCTGCTCCCACAGATGGCCCCTTCCCCTTGGGGGGGGAGGTTATCTGCGTTCTTCTCCTCGCCCGATCCGTCGAGCGCGGGGGATGGGCGCTCGGTGCCCGATGTGCAATTGTATTCGGGGTCTTCTACTCGTTCGGATAGGGCTCACCCCCCCGCGCGAGGGAACTTACCCCCCCCTTCCCCCACTAATCGCTACTACTGTTATTTCCGCAGGTGCTACTGCCACGAGGGTGGACCTTGGTGAGGTATGGGCGTCCTTCCATTTGCAGGGCGTGCTAGTGTCCAGGGGCTGCGGTTCTATGTCTGGGCCTACTGCGGTCACCCATGGAGTGGTGACCACGCTCCAGGTGACGACGTCCCTCCTCACCTGGTGTACTCGCCTCACGTGGTAAACAGTCTTGCCTACAGCCGCTGTGAAGTGCCGTTCACCGTTACCGAGAGGGGGGGGCGTGCCGCCCCGCGCCTCGTGGTTGCCGCGCCTGCCGCGACCACACTTCCGCATGCCCTATAGCTCGCCCCTGGACCTGCCGCCGGTACCAGGATGTTGCTGGCTGCTGCTCCACTTCCTGTGTTTCCGGTGCTGCCTTGCCGTACCTGCCGATTCTGGGCTGACTGTCCATGCAGTTGCTGCTGCTGGCTGTCCCTGCCGTTGCTGCGCTGGCTGTCCCTGCCGTTGCTGCGCTGGCTGTCCCTACCGATGCTGTGCTGGCTGTGCCTGCTGTTCCTGAGATGCCCATACCTGCTGACGTCGTCCTGTTCGTGGTGGTACTACCCCAGACTTTGGTCTGTCTGTACAGGTGCGTCCGGGCCCTGTGGCTTCGGCTACAGCAGCCCCGGCTCCGCCCTGGATAGCAGATCTTACGTCTGTCCTGAGGAAGCTGACGAAGAAGAGGAGGAAGGTGTCGTCGTCGTCGTCTTCATCTTCTTCACGTCGCGGTGGCGCCTCGGCTGCCGCCTCTTCCCCTTCGACTTCTAAGGCTTCACAGCCGAGGAAGAAGAAGGTTGCCTCCTCCCATCCTCCAAGAAGTCTCCCTCGGGAGCTTCTCGGGACCCGTCTCACCTCGGTGGGACGGGAGGGTTCCTTCCGCTGGTCCTCCTGCTCCTTCGGGTGGGAGCGGGGCCCGTCTCTTCTTCCGCAAGGAAGAAGACTACGGGGACCAGAGGGGTACCGGCTAACACCGGTACTTCCTCGCCTGGTGTCAGTGGTTCTGCCACTGCATCATGGGTCCGTCTCGGCCTCTGTTCGCAGGGAGGTACCGAGTGTACGGTCGCCTACCAGCGACCGTGCAGCCAGGAACCAGACCTCTGAGTCCGCTCAGCGTCAGGTTCACGGCACGGGGCGGAAGACTGGTGACAGCCGCTCACGCGACTCTCACCAGACCAGCTCTCGGTCTCGCGGCGACCAGCTGGCTACCCGGGGATGCGTGCCACGGTCCCGACCGGCCACGGGCTGAGGCTGGGAAGAGGTCCTCCCGTTCGCTGGTGCCAGCCACGGCTGGAACCAGCGACGTGACGTGCCGTGAGGACAAGCACCGGTCTCACTGTGGACAGTGGAGCCTGCAGGTCGCCTGACCGTCGCTCTCACAGAGAGCGATCGGGTACGGCAACCAGCACCAGCTCTTCTGACACTCGAGATCGGGGCCGCTGTGCTCAGTCCAGCCGTTCTCCCACAGCGGAGACGGTTCGACCAGGCCTGCAGCTCGATCGCCACCGCGGGTTGACGATCGCCTGCAGCCCTCCAAGCCTGCTGGTTCTGCCAGCGAGCGAGGAGGGGAGCGTCAGGTCTGCCTCTCCCGTACCTTCAACCTCCTCGGGTTACACCGGGAGGAGCGAGGTATTGAGGAGTGATCGTGAGGGGTGCGCCCCTCATGATCCCACCATGACGCCCTACGTGCCAGCACGGTGTTCTTGGACCGGCCAGGACGTATGCGCAAGTGGATGGAGAAGACCGAGAGGGGCTGTCGCTGTTCCCCCCCCCTTCTTAGGAGGAAGGTTCTCGGAATATGCTCTTGTTCGAAGGGCTTAACGGTCCCCCCACTCTGCAAGATGCTGTGACTTCCGAGATCCAGAGGAACTTTGCCGAGGTTATGGCGCTGATTCGTCAGCACAACGACCTCGGGGAAGGATCGCCGCTCCCACCACAGAGCCACGTCTCGGCTCGAGTCGTTTTGGGGCCCGAGAGAGGGAACCCAAATCGACGGTGGGTCTGCCGCGTCGGAGCTTGCCGACTGTGTTGAACCAGGTAGTCTCTCGTCTCCGGACAAGAAGGCGCTCTCAGTTCTGGCCGGTCGAAAACAAGCTACTTCACCTCCTCTACTGCGACAGAGGCGTTTCTACGTGTCTTCGGACACCGTATTTGAATACCACTTCGGTCCCTCCTGAGGTTTCGACCTCGACGAGGACTGGAATGAGTCGGAGGACGGTATCGGCTCTCTCCTGTCAGGTATCGATCAGCCCCACCCAGACGACGTTCACAGTGGCGGCAGACCCTTACCTACAGTATGAGTTCGTACCCTCCTCGGGAAAACGTTTTCTCCTGACGATACGTTTTCCCAGGCTCTGAGAGGCCATCGCCGTAAGGCGATGGCTGCTCCTTTTCTTCTCCAATTGCGAGCCAGTATCCAATTCCTCCCCCATTCCCTCTCTCCTTACGGCTACGAGGGAAAGGGGAGGGATCCTACAGAGATTTCTCTGTAGATCCCACGTTAGGGGCTGCGCTACCGGGGGGACCTTCGGGTCCTACCTGACGTAAGCCCAGTCGTTGAGGAGGGATCCTGCCCCTTTCTCGATTTCTACGGGTGGAATCGGGAGGACCACCAGTCCGATATCGTTTGACGAATTCGGTGGGGGGTTTCGCAGAGTGCTTAGAATTCTACGGAATTTCTAGCGCACTCAGAGTGTTCGAGTTTTTTACGATCTCCAAAACACTTAGGCGAGACCACGGTCCAAAAGTGAGCGAGGACTCCCCCCGATAATTGTTACACGATAATCGGGAACCTCGCTTATGCTCGAATTCCTGTAATTTCTAGCATTTGGAAGAAGACTGCTGCTGAAAGAAGAGTATCACAGTAGGGAGGCGATTAACCTGGAATAGAGAAGAACGGACGGGAACTTCCAGTTTGGCTTGAACTATCGTCTTCGGTATTCTGTTCACCATTGAAGCTTTCCTTTGGGAAAGACTTCTCCTTCACTCTCTTGACTAGAGAACGAAGGCGGTCGATCTCCAATCCTTATTCTCATTCCTCGAGAGGAAAAGAATTTAGGATGGAGGTCGTGGTACAGAACCTACAAATATACTACGTATATTACCCTCGCGACATGATTCTTTTAACAGTTGAATTGTCCGGGGGGTAGGCGCATACCGTAGTTAACTCTACGGTTTGTGACCGAGACGAATTGTATCTTAATTGAACTGCAACTCGGGGTTGCCTGCAACCTCCCAGCAGTTATCAGTTTCGATTTTAGATACTTGGTATTGTCAATGACAACACCAAAATCAGCTTTTGTATTTACCGAAATCCGTTTCGGTTAAATATAATTGCTCGAGCGTATTCTTTATGCTCGATGGTTTCTAGCCGAACGCATTCCTTCGTGGAATAATGGATTACCTGGCAACTCAGGATGACGAGTTCGCCGAGAGCTACTGCGTATTGAACTGCCTGATAGCAGCTCAGTATCAGCTAGGTCTCGGAGATGCACGGTCGGTTACGTCTCTCTCTCCCCTGGTTTGATGATTGACTACCGAACCATATCTCTGCCCAACAATCATGGACTTAGGTCTCTGATTAACGGGGATTCTCGCAATAATGAAGGACCATCTACTGCTGTGACGCTCGATTTCATCGCCTTCGACATTGCGAGAATTTTCAACAGAGATATCTCTTGGACTCTTTCATCTTTCTGTTTACCGCACGGTAACAGAAGTCTGTACTAGTCACCCGCTGCATCGCACCGCGATAATGCGAATGATTTTTTGCAGACATCTGAGTTTGTCTTCAAAATATCTCGTTATTCGTAGGTGTGAAATTATTCATTGCTCGCCCCGAATTAACAGATATGTCAGAAGACATCGCCTCTCTCCGACCTGACAGCTCTACTTCCAAATGTTCAGCCCATGAGAAGCAGTTCTTCAGGCAGTATTTCCCTGTCTTCATTACTGAAAAGCGCTCCGCTTTTATTGCAACTACGATCCTCACCGGACAGCAATGAATAGCGGTTCTTAGCGTTCTCAGTCTTTGTAGCACAGGTTCGAATCTTGAGAATCCTTCTCTCGGTTCAGCTGTGAAGACGTAGGTTGCATTTTCTGTACACCTTCGTCTTCAACGCACATAGTGTTGTTTCTCCTTAGCCGAGAATCAACTATACTATGAGATATCTTCTGCCATCAGGGACCTCGGTCTTTAGAAGGCAATTGACTTTCGCCTGTTGGGCACATGCCTTAAGAGAGTCATCACCTTGCCTTCTGGCATCGGTGACGAACAAATTATTTGTTTAGTCTCTTGGCATTACCCTTTTAAGGCGAAGGTCACGTGACTTGCTCGGGTGCTTTTTGGACAACTTGCCTCCTACCGAACGCAGTCAGTCGGCAGCTGTCAGAGCGCCCAAATCTGTTACGAACTTCGCTGTGGACTTAGTTCTGGTGTTCCATAACAGTCTTTTCTTCGTCCTAACGGCCTTGTCACAGTACCATACCATCGACAACCCACCATTGAGTGTCGGTGTCCTATCCACTACCGAAGAAAGAACAACTTCACTGCAGACGGATAGACCAGTATGGGTACAGGACATCACCGAAGTCGAGAGGTGGGATAGGTCATACGACACCATTCCCTTCTTTTCCTCTGACCGGTAATTGCATGACTTTTCCTAGCGAAGTCAAGCATCCAGGGGATGGGTATTTGTGATGCTCGATTTCGTACCGAATTCGTAGCGAAGACTCTGAACCCTTCGGTTTCCTGACGATCGGTTAGAGTCCTTCACAATCCCCTCCCTAATGGACTTCACCGCCTTCGATGCGAAGGAGATGCTGCTTTGTCCTGTGAAAGCGCGACCGCGCTTTCTGAAGAAACTCGACATCCCAGGCTGAGTGTTGAAGACTCTTCGTCAGCACCAAGATGACCTAGAAGTACATCTCCCTCGAGTTACACAAGAACTTCTCCGTGGCGCAGGTACTGAAGGCAGGGTCTGGTACAACCAGACCACTGGCACCTCCTTCTACCTTTTGGATATTGCCCACAGGTCCTTGGATCGTTTTCCTTGGGACCCGTGGTGGCTGCTCAACAAGTTTGTGTAGCTAACCCAGACCCTAGCAGCTGAACAGCATCGAGTCCTGGTGTGACTGTAGAATAGATAATGTGAATGAGAGAGTGACTGGCTTCTCTTCATATCTTTTTCTCCCCCTCTACCTGTGGGTAGAGGGATACGGTCATCACCTTGCTGGATAAGGACGAGATGCCGGTGAGCTACTCGACAGAGCCCCATTCCTATCCCTTTCACTAGGGATGGGAGCGAATATCCACCACTTCCTCCTACAAGGGGGGGGAAGTGGATGCCACAAGAGACAAACCATAACTTTATGTTGCCTCTTGCAAATAGGAACTTGTTCTTGTTTGCTGGTACGAAGAGATACGCTTGCCTCTCTCTTAGTACTTGGTCCAGAGGTCTGACCATTGATCCTGCGGTGCACACCCCGATCAATCGGACAGAGGCTTGGATCCCTCCCTCGCTCTTACGACCAGGGAGGCATTCCAAGGTTGGGCGAACACCAGTCTGTTCACAAAAGACTCAGATTCCTCCCACCAAGAAGTGAGTCTTCCTATTGTAAAGGACCGAAGGTTGTATGCGTGTCGGAACAAATGACAATTTTGTCCAAAATTGCATTTTTCCTAACTATACAAACCTGAGGTCCTTTTACACATAGTCCCACCTCATGCACCCCTCACTCTGCAGTTTTTGCTTGGGCCAAAAGCAAAAGTGATTTGTTTACCTCCCAGATCGCGCTGCGCGCGCGCCTGTCGGACAAGCAGTTAACTACCGAACCCCTTGTTCGAAAGCTTACGAACCTATCCAGCTGCCGCTAGTACCTTCCTATTGTAAAAGGACCTCAGGTTTTGTATAGTTAGGAAAAATGCAATTTTGGACAAATTGTCATATCTCACAGTAGGCGACAACCTGGAATAGAGGAGATCGGACGGGAATATCCAGTTTGGCTTGAACTATCGTCTTAGTATTCTGTTCACCATTGAAGCTTTCCTTCGAGGAAGACTTCTCCTTCACTCTCTTTGATAGAGAACGAAGGTGGTCGATCTCCAATCCTTATTTTGTTTTCTTGAAGGAAAGAATTTAGGATGGAGATCGTTGTTCAGAATCCTACAAATATACTACGTATATTAACCTCGCGACATGATTCTACTAAGCAGTGAATTGTCCGAGGGGTAGGCGCATACCTAGTTAATCTACGGATTGCGACTTAGAAGAGAAGTATTCTAATTGAACTGCAACCTCCCAGGAGTTTTCAGTTTCAATTTTATATACTTATGGTTTTGTCACGACAACACCATTTCAACTTTTATATTTACCGAAATTCGTTTCGCCTAAATATAATTGCCCGAGCATATCTTTTATGCTCGGTAGTTCTAGCCAAACGCATTCCTTCGTGGAATAATGGATTACCTGGCAACTCAGGATGACGAGTCAGCGAGAGCTCAGGCTCAACTACTGCGTATTGAACTGCCTGATAGCAGCTCAGTATCAGCTGGGCCTCCGAGATTCACGGTCATGTATGTCTCTCTCTCCCCTGCTTTGATTGACTACCGAACCGTATCTCTGCCCAACAATCATGGACTTAGGTCTCTGATTAATGGGGATTCTCGCAATAATGAAGGACCATCTACTGCTGTGACGCTAGATTCCATCGCCTTCGACATTGCGAGAATTTTCAACAGAGATATCTCTTGGACTCTTTCATCTTTTCTGTTTACCGCACGGTAACAGAAGTCTGTACAAGTCTCCCGCTGCATCGCACTGCGATAATGCGAATGATTTTGCAGACATCTGAGTTTGTCTTCAAAATATCTCGTATTCGTAGGTGTACAATTGTTCATTGTTCAACCCGAATTACAGGATGTGTCAGAAGACATCGCCTGCTCTCCGACCTGACAGCTCTACTTCCAAATGTTCAGCCCATGAGAAGCAGTTTCTTCAGGCGGCTTTCCCCTGTGTTTTCATTACTGAAGAACGCCCCGCTTTCATTGCAACTACGACTTCTCACCGGACAGCAATGAAATAGCGGTTAGCGTTTTCAGTCATTTGTAAGCACAGGTTATGAATCTTGAGATCCTTCTCTCGATTCATCTGTGAAGACGTAGGTTGCATTCAATATCTACCTTCGTCTTCAACGGTACATAGTGTTGTTTCTCCTTAGCTGAGATTCAACAACCATGAGATGTTTGACCTTCAGGGACCTCGGTCTCTAGAAGGCAATTGACTTTCGCCTGTTGGGCACATGCCTTAAGAGAATCATCACCTCGCTGTCCAGCATTGGTGACAAACAAATACATTATTTGTTTGGTCTCTCGGCATAACCCTTTAAAGGCGAAGGTCACGTGACTTACTCGGATGCTTTGACAACTTGCCTCCTACCGAACGCAGTCAGTCGGCAGCTGTCAGAGCGCCCGAGTCAGTTATGAACTACGCTGTTGACTTAGTTCGGTTGTTACAAAGCAACCATTACTTCGTTTTAATAGCTTGTCACAGTACCCATACCATTGACACCTACCATGGAGTGTCGGTGTCCTATCCACTACGAGAACTTCGCTGCATGGGGATAGGAGGATGCGAGAGACTTCGTTGCTAACGGACCAGACCAGTATGGGTACTGGACATCACCGAAGTAGAGAAGAGGGATAGGTCATGCGACTATTTCCTTCTTTTCCTCTGAGGAACTGCATGACTTCTCCTGCGAAGTCAAGCATCCAGGGGATGGGGATCCGTGACGCTCGATTTCGTACCGAACTTCGTAGCGAAGACTCAGAACCCTTCGGTCCTGACGATTGGTTCGAGTCGTTCACAATCCCCTCCCTAATGGACTTCACCGCCTTCGATGCGAAGGAGATGCTGCCTTGTCCGCAAGAACTTCTCCTTGGCGCAGGTACTGAAGGGCAGGGGTCTGGTCCAACCAGACCACATGCCCTTCCTTCTACCTTTTGGATATTGCCCACAGGTCCTTGGATCTTTTTCCTTGGGACCCGTGGTGGCTGCTCAACACGTTGTGTAGCGAACCCAGACCCTCGCAGGCTGAACAGCATCGAGTCCTGGTGTGACCGTAAGAATGGATGAGTGAATGAGAGTGTGACTGGCTCCTCTTCCCATCTTTTTCTTCCCCTCTACCTCCTGGTTGGTTAGAGGGACACGGTCGTCACCCTGCTGATAAGGACAAGATGCAGGTGAGCTACTCAACAGAGCCCCATCCTATCCCTTTCACTTGGGATAGGAGCGTATATCCACCACTTCCTCCAACAAGGGGGAGGAAGTGGATGCCAGCTTGAGACAACCCATCTTTATGTTGCCTCTTGCAAACAGGAACAGTTCTTGCTTGCTGGTACGAAGAGATACGCTTGCCTCTCTCTTAGTACTCGGCCCAGAGGTCTGACCATTGATCCTGCGGTGCACACCCCGATCAATCGGACAGAGGCTTGGATCCCTCCCTCGCTCTTACGACCAGGGAGGCATTCCAGGGATGGACGAACACCAGTCTGTTCATCAAAAGACTCAGATTCCTCCCACCAAGAAGTGAGTCTTCCTATTGTTAAAGGACCGATGGTTTGTATTACGAATATCGGAACAAATGACTTGTCGAAAATTGCATTTTTCCTAACTATACAAACCTGAGGTCCTTTACATATAGTCCCTCCTCATGCCACCCCTCACTCTGCGTATTTTGCATGGGCCAAAAGCAAAGTGATTTGGCCGCGCGACTGTCGGACAAGCAGTTAACTACCGTTCTCCCCTTGTTCGAAGCTTACGACCGTTCCAGCTGCCGCTAGCTACTTCCTATTGTTAAAGGACCTCAGGTTTGTATAGTTAGGAAAAAATGCAATTTTCGACAAATTGTCATTTTATGTAGTGGGCTGAGGCTTGTTACTTGTTACATGGTTTATTCAGGAAAGACGTAAAATAAAATGTTTTATTTAGGTGGAACATAAGTTTTGTTAAATTTTACCAAATAAAATACTGTATAGTATTGCTATTTTTTTAATAAATGATATTCAGTTTATGTGATTGTATTGAGCAGTTCCTTTTGGTATTTTCATTTTAAGGTCTTATATTTAAATTTTATCTCTTTGGTGATGATAGGGTAGGCTAAGCTTTTAATCCATAATTTGTTCATGAATCTTACCTGCCAGATATGTATATAGCTGTATTCTCCGAAGTCCGACAGAATTTCAAAACCCCTCCCGGCACACGCAGTGGTGGCGGCCAGGTGGTAGTACCCATTCCGCCGCTGGGAGGCGGGCGTAAGGAACCATTCCCATTTTCTGTCAGATATTTTGCTGTCGCCGGTGCAGACAACAAGTGTTTTCTGCACCTCCGTCATTGGATTTTGGAATTCTTTTGGTCACTTGAGTATCCCGATTGACTTTTTGGTTGGTTATTTGATTAGGATCGGTGGTTAGGCATACGCTAATGGTGGATTGTTTTTATTTTGGCTTGATTTTTCCTTAAACTTACGATGTCTGGATCTAGTTCGACTAGGCCAGGTATGTTGTGTGGAAGAATGCAAGGTTAGGCTACCGAAAACTTCGGTAGACCCTCATACAGTGTGCGCGAATTGTAGGAAACATGTTTGTATGGTTGATGAGCGCTGCAACGAGTGTGAAAATATGTCTGATTCTGCGTGGAAGGCTTATGAATCATAGGTACGTAAACTAGAACGTGATAGTGTAAGGAGGTCTTCCTCCAGGCGTGTAACACAAGTTACCCCGTCCAGTAGAATTTATCCCTCCAAAGACCTGTGATGCCTTCGGGCCCTACAATAGTGTCTTTGGAGGGTAATACCCTATCTGTGATTCTTAAATCTTTGCGTAGCCTGGAATCATGTTTGCATTGGAAAGTTATAGTAGTGTAGTGAAGTATAGTGATAATGCCATGAGTGTTCATTCTATCGCGTAAGCGTATAATTTCTCATTGACAAAACACTACCGCGTGATGGCTCTCCCTACCTCGGTGAGGCAGAATGTAGTAGGGAGGTAGCTGTCCAAGTGTCTAAAATACTCTACGTTTGTTCATAAAACTTACCAGTCAGATATATGTATATATATACTGCCGGGTAAAGGTGAACAAGCGATGTTGTATCATAGTAATATTATTTTGCCCTTACGTCATATTACTATCAAACGGTTGTATGGTTCAAGTTATATACTCATACCATAGTTACTCCTACGGAGGACAACCGAGAGTACGATTATTCTTTTGTTCCGACACGGCATACAAACCTTCGGTCCTTTTACAATAGGAAGGTACTAGCGGCAGCTGGATAGGTCGTAAGCTTTCGAACAAGGGTTCGGATAGTTAACTGCTTGTCCGACAGGCGCGCGCGCGCGACTGGGAGGTAAACAAACCACTTTTGCTTTCGGCTTGCTGGCGTGTGGACGTGTATCATCGCTCTCTGCCCGCTTCATCGTCGTTTGCTTTCGCAGTGATTGTGTTTTTTCTTTTTCTATGTATCTAGTGAAACTGAATTGTAAGTACAATCATTTCATTGAATTCAATTGTGAATTAAAGGATCTTGGTTCACAACGCCCTCCGATTACCCGAGTGCCGGGACTGAAGGGCGTAATTGCGGGAATTCATTTTCCCCAGAATGATCCTCGTATTGTGTATGCTCGGTGCCGAGGGCGGGTGGAGCGCTCGCTCCGAGCGTATATTGGGTTGGAAAGGTGTAGATGAAAATCGTAGTAAGTGCTCTTTTCATTTATATTTTTTGACCTGTATGCCCGTTGCCGAACGAATGCGCTCGGCACGGAAACTTAGTCAGTATGAAAGTGGAATCGCAAGTACAGTATTCTTTTTCATTTTCATATATTATTTTTTTTTATTGTAGCAATACTCATTTTGGTTCAGTTTCCGAGCTTACCCGGAGATTGATCCTTCCCCCCTTTTCCCCCCTTTTATTTTGAATGAAGTGAAATCGCAAGTGCAGTTCTTTTTCATTTTCATTTTTTTATTGAGATTGCATTGTTGACTGGGATCAATGTTCCGCTATTCACGGGAATTGATCCTTCCCCCCTTTTTTATTGTATGAAGTGAAATCGCAAGCGCAGTAGTCTTTTCATTTTCATATATTTGTTGATTGCATCAATTCATTATGGATCAAGGTTTCCAGAAACCTTGATCCATAAAGGTAGAAATGAAACCTTTCACCCTTGCGCTCGGTACCGAGGGCGCAAATGCGCTCGATCCGAGCCATTTTTCATTGTGAAGTGAATCGTTTTGCAAGATGCATTTTTCATTTGTTCCTTATTATTGATTGCATCAATATTACTTGGTTCAAGTTCCGCTCAGTCAGGGAATTGATCCTTATGCCTTGTATTCGTGCCGATGGCACGATTGCTCTAGGGCTCTTATTTTGTTGTTGGTACATGGGTACTGTGCGGGGGTGGGAACGAGACACCCCCCCCCCCGCTCAGTTCCCACAGATGGCTCTTCCCCTTGGGGGGGGGGAGGTTATCGGCGTTCTTCTCCTCGCCCGATCCGTCGTAGCGCGGGGAGGGCGC
>NC_087204.1:27882517-27977858 GCF_015104395.2 Macrobrachium nipponense | reverse complement strand
AAAAATAGGGAGGGTTGGCATTGTCCGTAAAAATGTCTTGCCAAAAACAACGAGAGAGAGAGAGAGAGAGAGAGAGAGAGAGAAATTTGTAAAGTAAAACCAGAAGCTGAAAAATCTCCCATTAAAACCATGAGATACATTTTATAAAAACTTTGTTAAATGCTACACTTAGGAATACTGTAGGATTTGGCCTAAAGTCTACAGTGCTTTATACCTAGCATTCACTTTCTGTTGTTTGATATTGATCTGATACATTTCTAAGAATAAACTCCAATAAATATAAGGTAAATGTTAGGTGCATTGCTTTGAAGACTCTGGGCCTAATACTACGAGTAACTCTAACTGCAGCCTTTAACTGAGTTTATATAAGACGCATATCAGACTAGCTGTGGGTGGTGGGTGTGGGTGGAGAGCTGTTGAAGGTAGATGGTTGTGAAAGTAAGGTTGTGTGTGCAAAGTTTGAAGGAAGGTTAGGGGTTGTGGGTGTAAGTTTTGAAGGAAGATCGGGGTTTAAAATTGTATGCTAAGGCTGTCGATGGATGGCTGGGGTTGTAGGACTCAGTTTTGGGGGAGAGGACGTGGGTGTAAGGGTTGTGGGTAGTCAATTGGATGACTGTTGGGTGTAAGGTTTGTGGTGAGGTCAAGTGGATGACTGTGGGTGGTAAGGGTTTGTGGGTAAGAAACCGGCAAGGTTGGATGGAACTTTGGGTGGGTAAGGTTGTGGGTAGAGGAACGAAGTGGATGACTGGTTGGGTTAAGGTTTGGGGTAGAGGCCAAGTGGAGAACTGGGTGGGTGGTTTAGCCAGGTACCATGGGAACTGGTGGGTAATTAAGTTTGTGGGTAAGGAAGGCCAAGTGGAATGACTGTGGGTGTAGGTGTGGGTATAGGCCTAATAGAATGAACTATTGGGGTTAAGGGTTGTGGTTAGAGGCCAAGTGGATGACTATGGGTGTACGGTTGTGGGTAGGCCAAGGTGGCCCTGAACTGTTGTGTGTAGAGGTTGTGGGTAAGGACAGGATGGGTGACTGTGGGTGTGTAAGGCTTTTTGGGTGGGTAGAGGCCAAGTGGATGACTGTGGGTTGTAAGGTTTTTGGTGGGTGGAAAAGGAAAGGGACCAAGGGTGGATGACACTGGTGTAAGGCTGTTGGGTAGAGGCCAAGTGAATGGACTTGTGGGTGTAAGGTTGTGGTAGGAGACAATGGTGGATGACTGTGGGTGTAAGTCTGGGGAAAAGAAATGGGGAAGATAATTAGAGGCCAAGTGGGATGACTGTGGGTTTGTCAAGGCTTTTGGGGTAGAGACCAGGTGGAATTGGACTGTGGGTGTAAGGCTGTGGGTAAGAGGCCAAGTGAATGGACTGTGGGTTTGTAAGGCAGGTGGGTAGAGGACAAGGTGGATGAACTGTGGTGTGTAAGGCTGGTGGGTAGGAGGCCAAGGTGGATGACTGTGGGTGTAAGGCTTGTGGGTAGAGGCCAAAGAGGATACTGGTGGGTGTAGGCTGTGGTATAGGACCGGTGGAGACTGGGTGGTGTAAGGCTGTGGGTGTATGAGGCCCAGTGGATGACTGTTGGGTGTAAGGCTTGTGGGGTTATGAGGACCAAGGTGTGGATGACTGTGGGGTGTAAGGCTGTGGGTAAGGCCAAGGTGGATGACGTGGTTGTAAGGCTGGTGGTAGAGGACGGTGGATAACCTGGGGTGGGTGTATAGGCTGTGGGTAAGGAGCAAGGTGGATGACTGTGGGTGTAAGGCTGTGGGTATAGGCCAAAGTGGATGACTGGTTGGGGGTGTAAAGTCTTGGGGTGAGGCAAGGTTTATTGTATGGGTGTGGTGTAAAGGCTTGTGGGTAGAGGCCAAGTGGATGACTGTGGGTTGGTAACGGCTGTTGGGTAGAGGCCCAAGTAGGATCGACTGTGGGTGTAAGGTTGTGGGTAGAAGGACCAAGTGGATGACTGTGGGTTAAGGCTGTGGTTAAGGAGGCCTTAAGGGGTGGATGACTGTGGGTGTAAGGGTGTGGTATAGTCCAGGTGATGACTGTGGGTGTAAGGCTTGTGGTAAGGAGGCCAAAGGTGGATGGACTGTGGGTGTAAGGCTTGTGGGTAGAGGCGAAGTTGGATGACTGTGGGTGTGAAGGCTTGTGGGTAGAGGCAAGGTGGATGAAACTGTGGGTGTAAGGCCTTGTGGGTAGAGGCCCAAGTGGATTGAACTGTGGGTGTAAGGCTGTGGGTAGAGGACAGGTGATGACTGTGGGGTAAGGCTGTGGTAGAGGCCAAGTGGGTGAAACTGGTGGGTGTAAGGCTGTGGGTAGAGGCCTCAATTGGCTGGAAAGGGTGGAGTGTAAGGGCTGTGGTAAGGACAGTGGATGGACTGTGGGGTGTAAATGCTTTGTGTAATAGGCCAAGTGGATGACTGTGGTGTAAGGCGGTGGGTAGAGGCCAAATGGATTGACTGTGGGTGTAGGCTGTGGTAGAGGCCCAGTGGATGACTGGTGGGTGTAAGGCTGTGGGGGTTAAGGAGCCAAGTGGATGGACTGTGGGTGTAAGGCTGTGGGTAGAGGCCAAGTGGGATGACTGTGGGTGTGAAGGCTGTGGGTATAGGACCAAGGTGGATGACTTGGGTGGTTAAGGCTGTGGGTATAGGAAAGGTGGATTACTGGTGGGATGAACGGTTGTGGGTAGAAGGCCAAATGGATGGACTGTGGGTGTGTAAGGTTTTGGGTAGGAGGCAAGGTTGGATGACTGTGGGTGGTAGGGCTGTGTTGGTAGAGGCCCAGTGAATACTGTGGGATGTAAGGCTGGGGTGGGTAACGGACACAGGTGGATGGACTGTGGTTGTAAGGCGGGTAGGAGTCCAGTGGATGACTGTGGGTGTAAAGGCTGTGGGTAGAGGCTAAGTGGATGACTGGTGGGTGTAGGCTGTGGGTAGAGGACAGGTGGATGATGTGGGTGTAAGGCTGTGGGTAGAGGCCAAGGTGGATGACTGTGGGTTGTAAGGCTAGTGGGTAGAGGACCAAGGTTGGATGACTGTGATGGTAAGGCTGTGGGTAAGGCCAAGTTGGATGGGACTGTGGGTGTAAGGCTGTGGTGAGGAGGCTAAGGTGGATGACTTGTGGGTGTAAGGCTGGTGGGTAAGGACTGGTGGAATGCTGGTGGGTTGTAAGCTGTGGATAAGGCAAGTGGAATGGACTGTGGGTGTAAGGGCTTGTGGGTAGAAGGCCAAGGTGGATGACTGTGGGTGGTGAGGCTGTGGGTAGAGGCAAGTTTGGATGGGACTGTGTGTGTAAAGGCTGGTGGGTAGAGGACTACGGTGGATGACTTGTGGGTTGTAAAGGCCTTTGGGGTAAGGCCAATGCCAATGGATGACTGTGGGTGTAAGGCTGTGGGTAAGGCCAAGTGGATGACTGTGGGTTGTAAGGCTGTTGGTAGAGGCCAAGTGGATTGACTGGGTGGGTGTAAGGCTGTGGGTAGAGGACATGGGTTGGATGAACGGGTGGTAAGGCTGTGGTAAGGAGGACAGGTTGGATTAACGGGTGGCTGTAAGGCTGGTGGTAGGAGCCTAAGGTGGTATGACTGGGGTGGGGTAAGGCTGTGGGTAGAGGACCCAGGTGGATGACTGTGGCTGTAAGGCTGTGGGTGTAGGCCACAGGTGGGAATGACTGTGGGTTGTAAGGCTGTGGGTAGGGTTGTGGGTAGGAGGACAGGTGGGATTGACTGTGGGTGTAAGGCTTGTGGGTAGAGGACCCCTAGGTTGGGATGACTTGTAGGTGAAAGGTTGTGGTAAAGGCCAAGTGGATGGACTTGTGAGTAGGTAAGGCTGTGGTAGGTAGGCCAAATGGAAGACTGTGGGTTTTTGTAAGGCTGTGGTAGGTTGTGGGTATGGAGGAACCATGTGGATGAATGTGGGTGTAAGGTTTGTAATCAGAGGACAGGTGGATGGACTTGTGGTGTAAGGCTTGTGGGTAAGCCAAGTGGATGGGACTTTGTGGGTGTAAGGCTGTGGGTAGAGGACAGGTGGATTGACTGTGGGTGTAAGGCTTGTGGGTAGAGGACAGGTGGATGACTGTGGGTGTAAAGGCTTGTGGGTAGAAGGCCAAGTGGATTGACTGTGGGTGTAAGGCTGGGTAGGGTGGACAGTGGATGGGACCTTGTGGGTGTAAGGCCTGGTGGGTAGAGGCCAAGTGGATACTGTTGGTTGTAAGGCTGTGGGTAAGGTTTGGTTGGGTAGAGGACAGGTGGTATGACTGTGGTGTAAGTTAGTGGGTAGGAGGACAGGTGGATGGATGTGGGTAGAAAGGGTTGTGGGAGAGCCAAGGTGGATTGACTGGGGGTTTGGGTGTAATGCTGTGGGTAGAGGCCAGTTGGCTGACTGTGGTTGTAAGGCTGTGGGGTAGGTTGTGGGTAAGAGGACACAGGTTGATGACTGGGGTGGGTCAAGGTTGTGGGCAGAGACAGTGGATGGACTGGTGTGTGTAATGCTGTGGTTAAGGCCAGTGGATGGGAATGTGTGGGGGGTGTAAGGAGCTGTGGGTAAGGAGGACAGGTGGATGACTGTGGGGTGTAAGGCTGTGGGTAAGAGGACAGATGGATACTGTGGGTGTAAATGCTGTGGGTAGAGCCAAGTGGATGAACTGTGGGTGTAAGGGGCCTGTGGTAGAGGACAGGTTGGGATGACTGTGGATGTAAGGCTGTGGGTAGAGGCCAAAGTGGATGAAACTGTGGGTTTGTAAGGCTGTGGTAAGGGTTGTGGGTAGAGGACAGGTGATGACTGGTGGGTGTAAGGTTGTGGGCAGAGGAGCCAGGTGGATTGACTGTGGGTGAAAGGTTGTGGGTAAGGAGCCAAGTTGGATGACTGTTGGGTGTAATAGGCTGTGGGTAGAGGCCAAGTGGATGACTGTGGTTGTAAGGCTGTGGGTAGGGTTGTGGGTATAGGACGGAGGTGGATGAACTGTGGGTTAAGGTTAAGGTTGGTTGGGCTAGAGGAAACCGGTGGATGACTGTTGGGTGTAAAGGGCTGTGGGTAGAGGCCAAGTGGCTGACTGTGGGTGTAAAGGCTGTGGGTAGAGGACAGGTGGCCTGACTTTGGGTGGGTGTAAGGCTGTGGGTAATAAATGGAACAGGTTGATGACTGTGGGTGTAAGGCTGTGGGTAGAGGAGCCAAGTGGATTGACTGTGGGTGTCGGCTGTGGGTAGGGAGGCCAAGGTGGATGACTGTGGGTGTAAGGCTGTGGGTAAGGAGGCCAAGTGGATGACCTGTGTTGGTAAGGCTGTGGGTATGGGTTGTGGGTAAGAGGACAGGGGTGGTGACTGTAGGGTGTAAGGTTGGTTGTGGGTCACAGAGGACCGGTGATGAACTGGTGGGTGTTGGTTGGGTAGAGCCAAGTGGATGACTGTGGGTGTAATGGCTGGTGGGTAAGGATGCCAAGTGGATTTGACTGTGGTTGTAAGGCTGTGGTGTAGGGTTGTGGGTAGAGGACAGGGTTAGATGACTGTGGGTTGTAAGGTTGTGGGTACCAGAGGACAGGTTGGACTGACTGTGGGTGTTAAGGCTGTGGGTATATGGCCAAGTGGATGACTGGTGGGTTGTAATGGGCTGTGGGTATAGGACAGGTGGAATTTTTGGGGGACTAGAAGGGGTCGGGTGTAAGGCTTGTGGGTACGAGGACGATGGTGGATGACTGTGGGTTGTAAAGGCTGTGGGTAGACGGCCAAGTTTGATGACTGTGGTGGTTTTAAGGACCCTGTGGGTCGAGGGACAGGAGTGGATGACTGTGGGTGTAAGGCTGTGGGTAGAGGCCAAGTGGATGACTGTGGTTGTAAGGCTGTGGGTAGGGTTGTGGGTAGAGGACAGGTGGATGACTGTGGGTGTAAGGTTGTGGGCAGAGGACAGGTGGGATGACCTGTGGGTGGGGGGTGAAAGGATTTGTGGGTTAAGGAGCCAAGTGGATGACTGTGAGTTGCAAGTTGGTTTTCATTTTCTTTGGTGGAGGACTGTGTGAATTGGTGGGGTGTAAAGTTAAGAACATGAAGGTTTTAGAATGGATTTGTGGATGAAAGGCTGAATGTGGAGGGTTGTGGTGGGTGCAGTGGATAGATGTGGGGAAAAGCTGCAGGTGGATGACTGTGGTAGTTGGGTTGTGGGTGTAATAGTGTGGGTTGTTAGGATGTAAGAAGGAGTGTTGGTGGTGGATGATGACCTGTTAATGAGAAAATGAAGCTGATTCTGACTGAGGACTTCAGGTTGGATTGGGCAAAAAAAAGGGAAAAAAAAAATACTCCCAGTTGGTAAAAACTCCAGAGGGGGTCCCCCAGGGGCAGACACAGCAGAGGCGAGCCCCATTGCAACATGCTGAGGAGGCGACCATCCACAAACGAATGCTGAGGAGGAGGAAATTCCCCTTCGGGACAAACGACGGGGATGGGAGCCCCCAGAAAAGGTGGTATGAGGGCATTCCCTCATATAAATAAATGGCTGAAGAGACGAGATTCCCGGAAAAAAGCTGGGAACAAAATTTAACACAATCCTTTACAAATAACAATAAAATATAAAATATAAATAAAAAGATCAAATAAAATATATGAAGAAATAAGAAGTAAATCCTCAAAAATAAAAAAAATGGAAAATTGGGGATGTCACTACTCTTGGCTTAGACACCTGAAAGTCTATGTCACTGACTCCCAGAAGAAATAAAAATCCCCCCCCCCCCTACCCCCCAGAAAAAAATAACAATAAACAATAAGGAACAAAAGTGAGGACGTGTCAACTTCAGGACTAAAATCCAGAATTGCAACCTTTAAAGGACCCACAGGTTGATAACTAATTCCGGATTTGAAGAAATTCCTTGTGTCTCTTTGGTAGCAGTCATTCCAACTCTGACCTTAATTGAATTATAAAACATTCGCCTCGGAACAACAATTAAAATAAAGAAAAAAGGGTTGGTCGTTTCGTAACACTATAGAGATTCACATCAACCATGCATCGATGTCAAGGACGGTCCCTAACGACGCTCCTCATTGGCTGTTGATAAGCCAATCACAGGGCTGGAAACTCAGTCTCTCGAGAGAGTTCACATAAGCAGGATGTATGTCCCACCTCTAATGAGGGATACGTCTTTCAAAAGTAACCCTCAGGAGAGGTGGAACATACATCATGCTTGTGTGAACTCTCGAGAGAAACTGAGATTTTCCAACCCTGTGATTGGCTTATTAACAGCCAATCAGAAGCGTCGTAAGGGACTGGCCTAGACATCAGATGCACAGTTGATGTGAATCTACTATAGTACCTATGAACTGTCTTGGAAACTACGTCATACTTATCTTAGAAAAATGTTGCATAAAATATCAGAGCAACTGAGTTGGACACAATCCACCGTTAAAGTTCCTATATCTTAAAAAAAATATGTATAGATGTGTGTGTATATATATATATATATATATATATATATATATATATATATATATATATATATATATATGTGTGTGTGTGTGTGTGTGTGTGTGTTACTGAGGCTTCCACCCTCGGCACATTTTTATGTTGGTAGCAATGACCGTGCAGCAAGGCACATCCATTTCCTCTCTCTCTCTCTCTCTCTCTCTCTCTCTCTCTCTCTCTCTTCAATGCCCCTCCTTCTCCCTCTCTCCCTTTCGCTACATCTCTCTCTCTCTTTCTTCAACACCCCTCTCTCTCTCTCTCTCTATTACCTAAGGTAATTAAATCAGACTCGTGAACTACAAAAATACATTTATTTAAGAGCAAAGCATTAATTAAATAAATTAGGTTCTTAACAAAATGATTAAATGAAAGGTTGAACTAAAAATACAAATATCTCAGATAACCCTGGGAATTGAACCAAACCCACTCCATCCCTCCTTCATAATAACCAACATTAGTTTAGTCATAAAACTAGAAAAAGTCATAGCACAGTCCAGTAACACCACCGAACATCAGTTAAGTTCCCATTTCCAAATAAATTACCACATCAGTTCCCCTTTGCTCCAGATCCCCCCATTCAACACAGATTACACACACTTATTCAAAAACACAATCAAAGGAGCCATCTTGGCACTTGGCCGACTTTGTATCGTTCTCCCATTTTGGCTAACTTACTCTCTCATTATGTAGGGATATAGCAAATAAGTGTCGTCACTAATTTCGTCACAAGTTTATGACGTCATTATACAGATCACTGCTCATGTCCAAGAATCAGCCCCAAACCAGATTCAGAAAGCATATCTGCATCCGCCCGCGCATGGAGACACAGGATGATGTCTGTTCTGCTTAGGCAGCAACCTTCGACATCACGCCACCCAAGCAAGTTCTGTCAGCATTTCCGAAGCTGAGCTGTCTTGTCACCTTAGGACCACTGTTTCCATGGAGAGTTAAATTGATGACCCCTACATTCTAAGAATGTCACAGCCCATCACATTACAACGGTGTCCTAATTATATTGTCAATTACTCATTATTTCAGATGCTCGTCCACCAAAAGAAGCTAGCACCTACCTAGCCATAGCTCATACAAAACAGCTTATATATATAAAAACACATTGGCCGGCTCCAAAAACACCATAATAACTGCACGTCTTTGGCAGTACAATGTCTATTATATTAAATAAATTTGAATGGCCGGTATCTGGGCTATAATAACAGTTGACTCTAGAGACATTTTTTCATCTTGAATTTTCGATGTTCCTGTGTGTGTGTATGGTCTGCAGCTGCACAGACTCGTGAAACACGCTGTAGAAAGGCAAAACGTCTCCCAGTGGAAGACAACTGACGACTTCCATAGTCCAAAAGCGTCGTAAAACCTCGTAGACTCGTAGGTTCTTTTGCAAGCCGGCAACATACATCTCTGTAGTAGCTGAAGGACGTCTTGCTGGCGTAGGGGAACGATGTTTATGGTGTTTCAGTATGTCAGTCATGTCATCGGTCAATTAAAGAAGAATTAACCCTAGACATATATCTTTCAAATAATGACCTCAAATTCTAGGAAATACTAACTAAACGTTTTCCAATTTACACCACTAATATAACCACCGAACTAATTTCTAACTAAAACTTGTAAAGTAACTTCATAAGATCGCTAAATCATAAATCACTATTAATGATATTTATAAAATACCAACTATAACCCCATAAAGAAAATGTACAATTCTCCAACAATAAAAAAAAAAAAGACTCGCCAACCCCAAACATAAATTAGCACAATCACCCCAAAGTAGCAAAATGAGAAATCACAGAAACTCTACGGACTACTGTCCTTACATTTTAAACTCACCATTAATCACATGTATGTAAAAGAAAATGAGCCCGAGAAAAAAACGTAACAAAACCAGCCCAAATTATCACTAAAAATGTTCTCTCAAGCTCTGATATTTCATTAACCCACAAAATCAGTAAGAACCCTTCTACTGTTTATGTAATTAACCTCCATGAAATATAATGCCGAACACCTCTTCTATCTAACTCACATACCCGACAAAGGAAATGAAAAAAAAATAATAGTAACAATAATATGTGAACTTTCCCCATTACAAAACGTACACAGAGAAAAAAAGACATATATATAATCCAATGCTTTCCCTCACAAATGCAGTATGTATCGTTACGGAATTTGCTACCGCAACAATCTCATCGACCAGAAACGACCAGAAAACAACCCCTTACATAGTACATCTCCGTAGAATGGCATAATCAACATCTCAGAAAACAGTGCAAATCTCCGAGTAATCAACACCGAAAGAAAAAAGTCAACAACCAGACTCATCACAACATTATCATCAAAAATCCACCTGTGAACACCTCATGTGCTTCGAACCACACTTCAAATTTGTCTAGTCAGACTTGAAACCTCAGACACCGTTATTCTCCAAATAACCCCAAAAATTCTATACTTACACTATATAACCACATTTCACAAAATTATCTCCAGGATATCACCAAAGGAGCCCCAAAAAAATTGTCCTTAAAAAACATAACTCCCCCATGATACCACCCCAAGTATATAAAATCAAATTACCACCTATTCAGGATATAAACCACAGTAAGCCACAATTCAACCATTATACACCGCCAAAATAACCACTGGTTAATATGAAAATACAACGCCTCCATAAGGACTCATAAAACCACAATGCAGTAGCACCACCTGCGTGTTCCAGTACTCATAAGTATCGACACCCATCATGGAGTGTCGGTGTCTTTATCCATTGCGGAGATGACGAGACCACGAGAGACTTCACTGCAGTGGGATACGAGACCACAAGAGACTTCGCTGCAGGGGTATACGAGACCGCGAGACACTTCGCTGCAGATGGATAGACCAGTGGACGGGTACTAAACATCACTCCGAAGAATATGTCGGACAGGAAGATAGATAGGTCATTGTGACCATATCTTTCTTTTCCTTCGGGACTGCCCACAGGTCCTTGGAACCTCATTTCCCTAGACCAGTGGTGGATGCTTGCAAGATGTGTTTGCTTACCCAGCTCCTTCAAGAGGACAAGTTGCATCTCGTCCATGGTGTGCAGTTGTAGAGGTAAGAAGGATGCAAGAGTGACTGGCTCTCCCCCTTCCACGCCTCGTCCCTCCTCTCCTCTTCCTTCGGGTAGAGGATAGGACTCGAACTCACACTGGCTGGTCGGACGATTGATGTGGTAAGCTTACACATAGAGCATCCTTTTTATGTTTCTTATCAGAATCATAGAAGCAATCCCGCTCCTTCCTCTAGCAAGGGGGGGAAGGAGACTGACAATAATGCAAATCCTTCCCAGAACTTTGCATCAATGTCTCCGACGCCAAATATTCTTCACAGCCCTTTTTCGGATGAGTCACGATCCCTCACTCATTTCGAAAAGGCCCAGAAGTCTGACTCTTGATCATGCAGCTCCTATACTCCAATCAAAGTGTCAGAGGCAGCAGGGCACTCCTCCTCGCTCTTACAACCAGGAAGAGTAGCCTAGGTGGGCAGAACTCCAGTCAGTTCTAGAGGCTCACTAAGATTCCTTCCACCAATCAGTAAGTCTTACTTATGTTAAAGGACCGAGGGTTTGTATTACGTGTCGGAACAAACCATAATTTGTCGTAAACTGTATTTTTCCTAACTATACAAACCTGAGGTCCTTTACAGATATGCCCACCTCATGCCACCCCTCAATCTGAACCTGGGCTGAAAGGCAAAGTGGAGTGTTTACATCCGGGCATGCTAGCCTGCCCCACGGTAGTTACTGCCTAACCACCTTCTTCAAGATTCAACAGCCGTAATTCCAGCTACTCCCTAAGTACATTCCTCCCCCCCAAGAGCCAAGACACCAAAAGGTACTACAATAACCCCTCTTTGGCTCGTAAAACCACAGATCACCGCCAAAAATCATAACCACAAAAAATCCACTAATAAAGACTATAGCCACAAAAGAAAAACTTAGCCCCCCCCCAAACAAATCTTCAAATCTTCAGTAATATAAAAAAAAACCACCCACATATCACCATATTAATAATAATACCACTCAGGCAATAACAATATTCCCCTCTCCATTTCACTAGCATCCACATGTGGAATAAAAACCAAGTACCCAAAAAATATCATTACACCTCCAAGCAGGGTAATCAAAAAAGAAACTCTGTCCCCGAAAAATGCACTCAGAGCATCAACCTGATACACTTGAAAAATATTGCCACATATCTTCTCTCACAAGGGTTTCCATTTGCACCAAAATAACTGCAAAAATAACTGAATCCAAAACAGCCAACTAAAACATAGCTCTTACCACCATAGGCCTAAACTCTGGACCATCTCCAACAAAACAAAATACCACATGGCCAAAATATTATACCTCTAATGCTCCTCATAATCGGACTCTAAAAACTATGCCAGTAAAATAACCCTGAAAAGCATCTCTATGGAGCTCATTGTTACCGTCAAAAACTGTAAACTCTCTGTCCAGCACAACAGCTGAAAAGGGCAAAAACTTGGTAAAAACAAATTGCCAAGGAATTCTAGAAAAAATCATCAGTGTGCCATATCTCATTACAACAAAACCACAAATCTGAAGTGTCTAAGCAAAGGCTTCTCCATATTCACTTCGGCACAGGCCACCAGAAACTTAATTAAGTTTCCTATCTCTGGCAAACTTGTCACAAACACAACCATAAGCAAAAGCTATTTCTCATATGATAGACAATTAAAAATATTTGCCGAAACACTCGACAACTTAAAAAAAGAAAAGCACAAGTGCCATATAATTGTCGTACCATTCCCGAACAATGATTCGAAGTCACAAACTGAGATATTAAAAATCTACACAAAATGTTCTGAGAGAAAAATACATTCAAATTTGCTCATGATAAAAAAAACTTAAGTCAGCGATGGCTAACATCCAAAGACAAGCCAATGGCACTGTTCACTGTTCCCGTGACACCTGTAACATCTGTGACTCACGTAGATGTCAAGCAATTGTCTACTGAACCCATAAAAAAAGGAAAAATCTAGGGCTATCACAGAAAAAAAACACCCTCAATTTGACTTTTACCATGGTCTTTGAACCAGGCATTAACGCAATATCCTCCGATAAAAAACCTTTATATTTGAGGTTAGTACCTCCCCTTTCCACAATCCCATATATATCATTACATCCACCCCATTGTTAGCATCAGGAATAACATCAATATTATTATCAGTATCACCACCCATAATATCATCACCAAAATTGTTACCACCATGAACTCCAATATGGTGCATAGCATCCTTGCAATAATTCCCCATATCACCAGTGTGGGTTTTAATATTGCCACTCCCCATAACCCCAGTATCATCACCATTAGCATCACCAAACACATCCCCTTTTTCAATAATCTCCGTATCCTCAGTTCTAATCATGTCCTCTACCATTGCATAAACTATAGGCCTGGGCTCTTGGCTCTGGGCGTCCTCCACGAGACCACAATGGGCCGTACTAATCACCTATACTCTTTTTGTTGATCGGCCTTCCAAAAATTTCGCCGATCCCTTTGCCCTCTAGGGAACATCATGGGTGCGGTCAAAATCTGATCTCGAAGTCATAAAAAATCTCTAAAAAAGTATAAGGCATGCTCCAAAGCATAAGGAAAGCTTGCACCATATTCATTTCATATTCGTTTTCTCTTTACGCAAAAGAAAGAACAAAAATCGTTCTAAAAGACCCTACGGGCATATCACATCACCTCTTAGTGGCTAACAGCTGATTTCCTCACTTCAAGGACATGGCATTGAATTTTGTTTTCAAGGCCAAACAGAGGAGACAAGAGAGAAAAAAAAATGATGGATTCACTCACCCCCTTAACCCAAGTACAAAGAAAAAAAAATTCACCCTCCCTTAGGCACTACCCCTTGGATTTGTTGCTCAGTAGAAAATACGTTGACTGAGTATGCATAAGAGACACTGACTCCAAGGTCCAATAAAAGCAATCTGAGCGCCTCGAGAACTGAGCCACATGTATGAAACCTCATATGCATACGTATGTATTCAAAAAAAAGGAAAAAAATCTGTCACCTTTAAATACGTGCTAAGATAAAAAAAACTTATCACGTTCTGCTTCTAGGGGAAAAATATGGTGATCTTAAATGCTCTTTAACTCCAAAAATGATTCACACACAAAGTTAGAAAAAGGAAAAAACACATGGGCATAAAAAAAAATGTAACACTTACGCCGTCAATGAAAGAACCCCATACTGCCGATTTGCGCGCATGTAAAAACACGCTAATACACACATACTTGTGTGTGTAATCACGATCCAATATTCGAACAGCGAGCACTTTAGTAAACACACTCACTCACAGATATCAACTGAGTGACACATCCTTGAAGGTGTCACACGGTGGCAAAAATGCTGACCCTAATTAAACTTCTCTTCTCAGTACCAAAACAACGGCTCACTAATTCCTATCACCTGTCACCTAGTATTTGATATCATAGCACATTTTCACAACCAGTCTCTCTCTAAACAGCCTCTTTAAGCTGCCATTAATTTCACAATAGGCATAAAACGGTTCCTACACCGCTGTCACCACAACTGTTACCGAGGTTCCAACCTCGGTACATTTTATGTTGGCAGCAATGACCATACATACAGCAAGGCTCATCCGTTTCCTCTCTCTCTCTCTCTCTCTCTCTCTCTCTCTCTCTCTCTCTCTTCAATGCCCCTCCCTCTCTCTCTCTCGCTACATCTCTCTCTCTCTTTCTTCAACGCCCCTCTCTCTCTCTCCCTATCACCTAAGGTAATTAAATCAGACTCGTGAACTACAAAAATACATTTATTTAAGAGCAAAGCATTAACTAAATAAATCAGGTTCTTAACAAAATGATTAAATGAAAGGTTGAACTCAAAATCCAAATATCTCAGATAACCTTGGCAATTGAACCAAACCCACTCCATCCCTCCTTCATAATAACCAACATTAGTTTAGTCATAAAACTAGAAAAAGTGATAGCACAGTCTAGTAACACCACGGAACATCAGTTAAGTTCCCATTTCCAAATAATTTACCACATCAGTTCCCCTTTGTTCCAGATCCGCCCATTCAACACAGATTACACACACTTAACCGAAAACACAATTAAAGGAGCCCTCTTATGGCTCCTTTGATTGTGTTTTCCCTACATAATGAGAGAGTAAGTTAGCCATCTGGCTAACTTACTCTCTCACTTGACTGTGTTTTCCCTACATAATGAGAGAGTAAGTTAGCCATCTGGCTAACTTACTCTCTCATTATGTAGGGAAACAGCTCGCACGAACGCAAGCACGAATTAACACACAAGACACTCCCAGATAAGTGTCGTCACTAATTTCATCAAAAGTTCATGACGTCATTATACAGATCATTGTTCACGTCCAAGAATCAGCCCCAAACCAGATTCAGAAAGCATATCTGCATCCGCCCGCGCATGGAGACACAGGATGAGGTCTGTTCTGCTTAGGCAGCAACCTTAGACATCGCGCCACCCAAGGAAGTTCTGTCAGCATTTCCGAAGCTGAGCTATTTTGTCACCTTAGGACCACTGTTTCCATGGAGAGTTGAATTGATGACCCCTACATTCTATGAATGTCACAGCCCATCACATTACAACGGTGTCTTAATTATATTGTCAATTACTCATTATTAGTCACAGGAAGTTGAACCAAAACACCATCGCAATAAAAATCTTAGACCATCATAAAATCCTTGACCTGCGACTTCGCACCAAACTTACTCAGCTTCGAGCAAAAATGCCGCTCCCCCTACAGGAGGTTTGTTTGTACGTTGCATGGAACCAGTGGTCTTTCAGCAACGGGACCAACGGCTTTACGTAGCTTCCAAACCACGTCGAGAGTGAACTTCTATCACCAGAAATACACATCTCTCACTCATCAATGGAATCCCCGAGAATCGAACCCGCGACCACCGACGTGGGACGCCAATGCAATACCAACCACGCCACTGAGGTGCTTCGCCTCCAGGAGGAGGTATTAACATGTTAGATTATTGACTCCGCCGCAAAAAGGAGGAATTAACATGTTAACCCCACCTAAAAGGGGATGGGTAAAAGATACGAAAAAAACCACTCCATAAATCCAGAATCCAGTTGGGAGGAGAACCAGAACTTGCACAGCCTAAGGAGGTGGTGCAGAATTCGAACCGAGGGTGGCTAAATTTCAGAACGACAGAAGAAGCCAGAAAAGAAGAAGAAATATTGACAGGGTCCAAAAGAGATTTATCAGCTTTATAGTTGTAACTTGTACACTGTACCACATTAAAGAAAGAAACTGCCGCTCGTCTCACTCAAACTTCTCCTGAAAGACTAAGACTACAAAGATTACTAATTCAGAACTAACCTTAAGAAGAAGCCTAAAGTTAAACATAGAACCAGAATGCAGAACTAATGATCAAGAAGAAAAAGCAGATAAGCGATCATATAACTCGAACACTCTACCTTACAAAAACGCACCACATATAAATGGTGCCAGCGCTTGTGGATCCAGGAGACATAACGTACAGTGAAGATAGTTGAATACATACATACACCTTTCGAGTTACAACAGTGATACCAATCGACGAACAGAACTTAGATTTAATAACGACGGCGAAGAATAATAGTGATCGATAAAATCCTGCTTAAAGACGTAAACGAAAGTTGCAATCATAGACTTTATACAACGGTGAAAACAGTTTTGTTTTCCCCGCGAAGAAAAAAGACGAGACGTAGCGTGTTATGAAACGAAGGCATATATAAACGGATATTTCGGGATTAACAAAAATGTCCAGGTCACTTTAAAGAAACGAAAAAAAAATGCCCGTGGGCTAGATTCAAGATTTAAAAGCAGCCTCCCACAAGTGCTCACAGGTAAGTTGGTCAGAAAACAACATAAATATTTGTATATGACTCTTTGTGCTTAAAACTAAATGTATTGTTTTCTGACTAACTTACCTGTGACCAGTTGTGGGTGGTTGCTTTCAAATCTTGAATCTAGCCCAAGGGCATTTTTTCTTTTTCGTTTCTTTAAAGTGACCTGGACCTTTTGTTAATCCCGTAATATCCGTTTATATATGTTTGCCTGTGCTGCGTTTGTCATTGTTCTGATCAGTCTTGCTCTTGGTAAAGGGTCGTTAAGACCAACAGATCTCGGGCAGTATACTCGTTTTTAATTTCCCCCGTGGCATTACCTTTATTTATACATAGCAACACGTCTTATATATTTCGTGATCAAGTTATTAATATAAGTACACACACACACACACACACACACACAAATATATATATATATATATATATATATATATATATATATATATGTGTGTGTGTGTGTGTGTGTGTGTGTGTGTGTATGTGTGTGTGTGTGTACTGAACTTCTGCCTTTCATTTTACTGCGATATTTCCTTACATACTGAAGTACGTGCATCTATTGTGATTTTTAAGTATACACACATACAGACACACACACACACACACACACACACACACACACACACACATATATCATATATATATATATATATATATATTATATATAAATAAATGGTTTTCTCTACCATTCTTATAAAATAAATTACAAATGACATAACCTTAAACTTTGTTCAACATTACTTTTAGGCTCGTATGTGTACAAGCATGAACGTATGTATACATGCATACACAATCTAGTACTCCATTATAGGAAAAATAATTAAAAACGAAACGAAAATATAAATGAAATACATTTCCAATAGCAAGAACGAAATCTAATATTGACAGCCATATTTGAACTACAAATGCTTCTTAAAGTAACTCTTCAATCTCTCTCTCTCTCCAAGACTAAATTGACATTTATTCCATCGTTCCAGGTCCATGGGAATACACCGGAATCGATTCCCAGCAACCCCTCTGTTGCGACATGGGCCAGCAGGAACACTGCATTGCCTAGACTGAGACACAACACCAAATTTGAAAACCAACATTTTAATCCTGTGTATTCAAAGTTATACACCTCATGTGTCACAGAAAAAGTATTCAAAAGTTGTAAATTTCTATGTGAATATATTGTACAAAAGTGCAGACTTACTCATTTCAATCTTTTCCTTTTAATTGAAAAAAAGACCAATCATTTGGTCTTTAGCCAGAAGGCTTTGTCTATAGTTTCTCAATATCATGGTTGGAAAAAAAACCACCAGGGAGAGATTATAGACATTTAGTGTCAGCCGCCATGTGGTCTATTTCAATGAGAAAATTTGGGCAAAGGACCCGGGGGGTGGTCTCACTGTTTACCAAAACGACCGAAAAGACCCCAGATATGTTTGTTTTTATAAAAGTAAACTTGTTTGAACTGTAAATAAGCATTTCATCGGCTGACATTTGTTCTGTATTGTATGTATGGTGGCCGCTAGTTTTAGCAACTAGCTACGCAGGCTACCATGCATGCCATTGTACTAATATACAGTGTTATACTACACTCTATATTAGTATATTATACTAAGAATGGTTAAGCACTTGACTGATTATTTATTGAATAAAAAGCCACACATCTGGACATAGTATTCAAGTAAAACATGACATTTATTATTATTATTATTTATTTATTTTTTTTTTTTTCTTTTTTTTTTTGCTCTATCACAGTCCTCCAATTCGACTGGGTGGTATTTATAGTGTGGGGTTCCGGGTTGCATCCTGCCTCCTTAGGAGTCCATCACTTTTCTTACTATGTGCGCCGTTTCTAGGATCACACTCTTCTGCATGAGTCCTGGAGCTACTTCAGCGTCTAGTTTTTCTAGATTCCTTTTCAGGGATCTTGGGATCGTGCCTAGTGCTCCTATGATTATGAGTACAATTTCCACTGGCATATCCCATATCCTTCTTATTTCTATTTTCAGATCTTGATACTTATCCATTTTTTCCCTCTCTTTCTCTTCAACTCTGGTGTCCCATGGTATTGCGACATCAATGAGTGATACTTTCTTCTTGACTTTATCAATCAACGTAACGTCTGGTCTATTTGCACGTATCACTCTATCTGTTCTGATACCATAGTCCCAGAGGATCTTTGCCTGATCGTTTTCTATCACTCCTCCAGGTTGGTGCTCGTACCACTTATTACTGCAAGGTAGCTGATGTTTCTTGCACAGGCTCCAGTGGAGGGCTTTTGCCATTGAATCATGCCTCTTTTTGTACTGGTTCTGTGCAAGTGCCGGGCATTCGCTTGCTATGGTTTCATTTTTCGTATTGCACTTCCTACATATGGGAGAGATGTTATTTCCGTCTATCGTTCTTTGAACATATCTGGTTCTTAGGGCCTGATCTTGTGCCACTGTTATCATTCCTTCAGTTTCCTTCTTCAGCTCTCCCCTCTGTAGCCATTGCCAATTGTCATCGCTGGCTAGTTCTTTAGTCTGTCTCATGTATTGTCCGTGCATTGGTTTGTTGTGCCAGTCCTCTGTTCTGTTTGTCATTCTTCTGTCTCTGTATATTTCTGGGTCTTCGTGTACTTTTATTAGTCCTTATTCCCATGCACTCTTTAGCCACTCGTCTTCACTGGTTTTCAGATATTGCCCCAGTGCTCTGTTCTCGATGTTGACGCAGTCCTCTATGCTTAGTAGTCCTCTCCCTCCTTCCTTTCGTGTTATGTATAGTCTGTCCGTATTTGCTCTTGGGTGTAGTGCTTTGTGTATTGTCATATGTTTCCTGGTTTTCTGGTCTATGCTGCGGAGTTCTGCCTTCGTCCATTCCACTATTCCTGCACTGTATCTGATTACTGGCACTGCCCATGTGTTTATGACTTTTATCATATTTCCGGCGTTGAGTTTTGACTTGAGTATCGCCTTAAGTCTCTGCATATATTCTTTCCTGATCGTGTCCTTCATCTCTTGGTGTTTTATATCCCCTCCTTCCATTATTCCCATGTATTTATATCCAGTCTCATCTATGTGTTTGATGCTGCTTCCATCTGGTAGCTTTATCCCTTCAGTTCTCGTTACTTTGCCTTTTTGTATGTTGACTAAGGCGCATTTTTCTATTCCAAACTCCATCCTGATGTCCCCAGATACAATCCTTACAGTCTGGATTAAGGTATCTATTTCCTTGATGCTCTTACCATACAGCTTGATGTCGTCCATGAACATCAGATGGTTGATTCTGTTGCCTCTTTTCTTGAGTTGGTATCAGGCATCCATCTTCTGTAGTACTTTTATCATGGGAATCATGGCTACTACAAAGAGTAGTGGGGACAGTGAGTCGCCCTAGAAGATCCCTCTCCTGATATTAACCTCTGCTAGTCTTATTCCAGAACTTGTAAGTATTGTATTCCAGTTGCGCATTGTATTTTTGAGGAAGCCGATGGTGTTTTCCTCTGCCCAATATATTTTCAGGCATTCTATTAGCCATGTGTGTGGTATCATGTCGAAGGCTTTCTTATAGTCTATCCATGCCATGCTTAGGTTGGTTTTCCTTCTCCTACTGTTCTTCATTACCATTTTGTCTATCAGGAGCTGGTCTTTTGTGCCCCTACACTTCCCTCTGCAGCCTTTCTGTTGGTGGGGGATGTGTTGTCTCCTCTAGGTAGTTGTATAGCCTTTCACTGATGATACCTGTTAGTAACTTTAACATTATTGGTAGGCAGGTGATAGGCCTGTAGTTACTGGCTATATTTCCCTTACTCTTGTCTTTTTGTACTAAGGATGTTCTTCCTGTGGTCATCCATTTGGGTGCATGGTGATTTGAGATATAATGCTAGAGTTGTTCTGCTATTCGTGGGTGTAGGGCCTTGAAGTTTTTGAGCCAGTATCCATGGACTTCATTATTTATATATATTATTTATTATAATTCACAATTATTTATATATATATTAATATATATATATATATATAATATATATATATAGTATATATATATATATTTTTTTTTTTTTTTTTTTTTTTTTTTTTTTGCTCTATCACAGTTCTCCAATTCGACTGAGTGGTATTTATAGTGTGGGGTTCCGGGTTGCATCCTGCCTCCTTAGGAGTCCATCACTTTTCTTACTATGTGCGCCGTTTCTAGGATCACACTCTTCTGCATGAGTCCTGGAGCTACTTCAGCGTCTAGTTTTTCTAGATTCCTTTTCAGGGATCTTGGCATCGTGCCTAGTGCTCCTATGATTATGGGTACGATTTCCACTGGCATATCCCATATTCTTCTTATTTCTATTTTCAGATCTTGATACTTATCCATTTTTTCCTTCTCTTTCTCTTCAACTCTGGTGTCCCATGGTATTGCGACATCAATGAGTGATACTTTCTTCTTGACTTTGTCAATCAACGTCACGTCTGGTCTATTTGCACGTATCACCCTATCCGTTCTGATACCATAGTCCCAGAGGATCTTTGCCTGATCGTTTTCTATCACTCCCTCAGGTTGGTGTTCGTACGACTTATTACTGATTACTGTTATTTTATTATTCATTATTATTATTATTATGATTATTATTATTATTATTTCATTATTATTATTATTATTATTATTATTATTTTTATTATTTTATTATTTATTATTACTTTATTTTTTATTTTGCATTATTTATTATTTATTATTATTAATTATTATTATTGTTGCTGTTAAGAAATTCAGTCTAGTGAAAACAAATTGTTAAAAAATATCTACAATTATATATTAAACATATATTTCTATGTAAAACTACAACAAAGACTTTCGAACACCTGAACGATGTTCCTCATTAGTGTAACGTTAAAATGTAATGGAGAGGATAGTTTCCTCCTAAAGAGCATCTAAAAAGGTGGGCGGGGCGCGGAAATAACAGCTTATCATCGAAGGGCTGGTCCGTGTGTTAAGTAATCCCAAACTCAACAGGCAGTTGCGCCAACCTCCTCGATCTCCGAACCTGTGAAGTTCCTCCTGCTTGCACTGCATAGGTGCCATAGTCGGAAACATCCACAGGGACATCGGCTATCTGGAGAGAGAGGGGAAGAGGAAGCAGAGCATCAAGGTTCACATGGTCAACGTCAGTTTTAAAATTAAAATCTTTTAAGTATTGCTTGGCAATGAAACTGTTTATAAAAGAACCTTCATCTGTAAACGACTTGTTATCTTCAAAAGATATTCCCATGTTTATAGCGGCACATTCAACTAATCTTCTCACGTGAGAATCGTCGCTTTTAAAAGCAATTTGTGCACCATCCCAATTGGTTCTGTGATCTAAATTAAAACTATGAGCCACCAAAGCGCGGCCCTGTGCATGAAGATCTTAGGCCCTTCTGTGTTCCCTTAATCTTACCTCTAATCCCCTACCACTTTCCCCGTCGTAACAACAACGACTGCAATCATGACAGGGAACCTTGTAAACACCGTTATTTCTCTTGGTACTGTTATTGTTCTTTGTAAGAGCTTTTGCCAAAGGAGGAATTAACATGTTAACCCCACCTAAAAGGGGATGGAGAAAGATAAGGGAAAGATCCGCTTCACGAATCAAGAATCCAGTTGGGAGGAGAACCAGAACTTACACCGCCTAAGGAGGTGGTGCCGAATTCGAACCGAGGGTGGCTAAATTTCAGAACGACAGAAGAAGTCAAGGAGGACTGGCAACCGTCGTTCAGAAAAGAAGTAGAAATATTGCCAGGGTCCAAAAGAGACTTATCAGCTTTATAGTTGTAACTTGTACTTGTACTCTTTACCACAGTGAAGAAAGAAACTGCCGTTCGTCTCATTCAAACTTCTCCTGAGAGACTAAGACTACAAAGATTACTAATTCAGAACTAACCTTAAGAAGAAGCCTAAAGTTAAACATAGAACCAGACTGCAGAACTAATTATCAAGAAGAAGAAGCAGGTAAGCGATCATATAACTCGAACACTCTACCTTACAAAAACGCACCACATATAAATGGTGTCAGCGCTTGTGAATCCAGGAGACATAACGTGCAATGAAGATAGTAAAATAAATACACATTTTGAGTTACAACAGTGATACCTATCGACGAACAGAACTTAGATTTAATAACGACGGCGAAGAATAATAGCGATCGATAAAATCCTGCTTGAAGACGTAAACGAAAGGGGCTATCATAGACTTTATACAACAGCGAGAATAGTCGAGACGTGGAAATGCTGAAGCGGATGAGTGTATTGCAGATGAACAAAAACACATTCCCATTAAATATTCAGCATTACTGAAGAATTTTTGACAAGGAAGAATCTTTGTCGAACACCGAAACAAGAAAACAGTGTCTTCTCGTCCCATTAAACAATCAACGTTACTGAAGAATTTTCGACAAGGACGAATCTTTGTTGGACAACGAAACGAGAAAACAGTGTCTTCTCGTCACATTAAAAAATTAACGTTACTGAAGAATTTTCGACAAGGACGAATCTTTGTCAAACAACGAAACGAGAAAACAGCGTCTTCTCGTCTCGTTAAAGAATCAACGTTACTGAAGAATTTTCGAAAAGAATGATTCTTTGTCGAATAACGAAACAAGAAAACAGCGTCTTCTCGTCCCGTTAAAGAATCAACGTTACTGAAGAATTTTCGACAAGAATGAATCTTTGTCGAACAACGAAACGAGAAAACAGCGTCTTCTCGTCCCGTCAAAGAATCAACATTACTGAAGAATTTTCGACAAGAATGAATCTTTGTCGAACAACAAACAAGAAAACAGCATCTTCTCGTCCTGTTAAAGAAGCAATGTTACTGAAAACTTTTCGACAAGGACAAATCTTTGTCGAACAACGAAACGAGAAAACTGCGTCTACTCGTCCCGTTAAAGAATCAACGTTACTGAAGAATTTTCGACATGGACGAATCTTTGTCGAACAGCGAAACGAGAAAACAGCGTCTTCTTGTCCTGTTAAGTAATCAACGTTACTGAAGAATTTTCGACATAGACGAATCTTTATCAAACAACGAAACGAGAAAACAGCGTCTTCTTGTCCCATTAAAGAATCAACGTTACTGAAGAATTTTTGACAAGGACGAATCTTTATCAAACAACGAAACGAGAAAACAGCGTCTTCTCGTCCCATTAAAGAATCAACGTTACTGAAGAATTTTCGACATGGACGAATCTTTGTCGAACAACGAAACGAGAAAACAGAGTCTTTTCGTCCCGTTAAAGAATCAACGTTAATGAAGAATTTTCGACAGGGACGAATCTTTGTCGGACAACAAAACGAGAAAACAGCGTCTTCTCGTCCCATTAAAGAATTAACGTTACTGAAGAATTTTCGACATGGACGAATCTTTGTCAAACAACGAAACGAGAAAACAGCATCTTCTCATCCCGTTAAAGAATCAATGTTACTGAAGAATTTTTGACATGGACGAATCTTTGTCGGACAACAAAACGAGAAAACAGCATCTTCTTGTACCGTTAAAGAATCAGCGTTACTGAAGAATTTTCGACAAGGACGAATCTTTGTCGAACAACGAAACGAGAAAACAGCGTCTTCTCGTCCCGCTAAGGAATCAGCATCACTGAAGAATTCTCGACAAGGACAAATCTTTGTTGAATCTTTGTCGAACAACGAAACGAGAAAACAGAGTCTTCTCGTCCCGTTAAAGAATCAACATTACTGAATATCGACAAGGACGAATCTTTGTTGGACAACGAAACGAGAAAACAGCGTCTTCTCGTCCCGTTAAAGAATCAACGTTACTGAAGAATTTTCGACAAGAACGAATCTCTGGCGAACAACAAAACGAGAAAACAGCGTCTTCTCGTCCCGTTAAAGAATCAACGTTACTGAAGAATTTTCGACGAGGACGAATCTTTGTCGGACAACGTAACGAGAAAACAGCGTCTTCTCGTCCCGTTAAAGAATCAACGTTACTGAAGAATTTTCTACAAGAACGAATCTTTGTCGAACAACGAAATGAGAAAACAGTCTTCTCGTCCCGTTAAAGAATCAACGTTACTGAAGAATTTTCGACAAGAACATATCTTTGTCAAACAACGAAACGAGAAAACAGTCTTCTCGTCCCGTTAAAGAATCAACGTTACTGAAGAATTTTCGACAAGAACGAATCTTTGTTGAACAACGAAACAAGAAAACAGTCTTCTCGTCCCGTTAAAGAATCAACGTTACTGAAGAATTTTCGACAAGAACGAATCTTTGTCGGATAACGAAACGAGAAAACTGCGTCTTCTCGTCCCGTTAAAGAATCAACGTTACTGAAGAATTTTCGACAAGGACGAATCTTTGTCGAACAACGAAACGAGAAAATAGAGTCTTCTCTTCCCGTTAAAGAATCAACGTTACTGAAGAATTTTCGACAAGAACGAATCTTTGTCAAACAACGAAACGAGAAAACTGCGTCTTCTCGTCCCGTTAAAGAATCAACGTTACTGAAGGATTTTCGACAAGAACGAATCTTTGTCAAACAACGAAACGAGAAAACAGAGTCTTCTCTTCCCGTTAAAGAATCAACGTTACTGAAGAATTTTCGACAAGAACGAATCTTTGTCAAACAACGAAACGAGAAAACAGAGTCTTCTCTTCCCGTTAAAGAATCAACGTTACTGAAGAATTTTCGACAAGAACGAATCTTTGTCGAACAACGAAACGAGAAAACAGAGTCTTCTCGTCCCGTTAAAGAATCAACATTACTGAAGAATTTTCGACAAGAACGAATCTTTGTCAAACAACGAAACGAGAAAACAGAGTCTTCTCGTCCCGTTAAAGAATCAACGTTACTGAAGAATTTTCGACAAGGACGAATCTTTGTCGAACAACGAAACGAGAAAACAGAGTCAGTCAAGATTGATTGTGAAACACAACAGGTGAATTCGACAACGAAGAAAGCGATATCGGAAAAAGCAAAACGAACGAACTTACATAAGTGCGCTGGAGCTGAATTTTTTTTATTCTTTCTCTATAAGAGTGTGTGAAAGATTATAATTTCTTTTTCTTAGAAAATATAATTTTTTTTTAATTCTCTCTCAATAAGAGTATATAGGTTAAAAAAAAAAAATTTTTTTTTTTTTTATGTTTGATAGCTAGGAAATCTTAGTATTTTTTTACACTCGCTTGGTGATATATGACTTTGAATACATTTGTATTTGTGTTCCATTTATTTGAATAATTTCTTTTAACAGGCTGTGCACGTTGAGTTTAAATTAACGAATTTTTTTATGTATACCAGTATACTTTTGAATTACAGTGCATGAGAATTTTTTTGAGTTACTGTTGTGCATAGTGAACTATACATATAATTTTTCTTTGAATATTATGTTGTGTATCATTTTATTTGACTAATTGTTGGTGATACTTTTATGCCCAATTTCACATATGATTTTTTGCTATTATGTAATGATGAGTAGCATATGTGAATAATATTTTTGGGAAATGCATAAAGCATTTAACGAATTACTCGACACATACAATTTAAGACCAACACCAGACAGACGCAGTAGAATCCCAGTTCCAATTTCACAAACCTTGGTAATTCAAGGAAATACTAACCCTAATAACACAAATAACAATAATCATAACAATGCCAGTTAGTACTATTAATAATATAATTACTAATAGTACTAACACGTTTCGAAACAGAAGAATGAATCAGGCAGCTGTAATAACACAAGCCACACGTTTCTTTGGACAAGTTGAAGCTTCCAATCCAGACAAAAGTAAGCTAGAATCATATACAGTTAATCATTGGTTAGCTGATGCTGACAGCCGCATATCTTCAGGGGGAATAACAGATGAAAGAGCTAAAACTAATGAAGCCTTGCTTCTCTTTAGTTCAGAAAACGGTGATGCACATAAAACTTTGAATTCTGATAGTTTCAGCAAATTAACTAAATATGATGAATTCAAAACAATTTGTTTGATGCTCTGGGAACCCCTGAGTAAAGAATATACATTTTATAATGTTACTAAGTTCCTAAGTCCCCAATATGAATTCATGGCTGATCTCTACGAAAATGTTGAAAATGCCATAGACAAATTAATAGAATACTTGAAGTCCACAAACATCACCATTGGAGATAAGACACAGTTTGGTGATGATGAAAGGGGATTAGTTAATGTAAGATACGTCTTGAACTACTTGGCACATGGAACCATATATAATGCTCTAGGAGAAAAGTAAAAGAAGGCCTTTCGAAAAATTGAAATTGATCCCAAGAATAATAACCTTCAAACATTAAAAACAATGAAACAAGAAATACAGAAGGCAGAGATAGATTTTTCCAAGGAATTTGAAGGGGTAATAGAAAAACTAAATGAAAGGAAAGGCAGAAATGACTACCATTCAAATAGAACGAATAATAATGCCAGACGAGCTAGGAATAGATCCACTCCTTTTCAAGGGAAATATAACAGAAAATGGAATCCTAACCAGAAAGGAAGACAGAATTATTCAAAGAATGGTCCACCCATCACATATAAGCCAGGTCAATCTTCAAACACAAATAATTCAAGTCAAGGAAACTATTCAGCTCAAGGAGCAAGACCAAAGGCAGCATGTGAAAATTGTGGGTATGCAAATCATTCCACTAATGAGTGCAGAAAGCCTAGAAGCTGTGCAATTTGCAAGAAGGTTGGGCATTTAACTAAAAGCTGTTGATTCAATAATAAGGGAACCAATAAGGAAGTAACAGAAGTAAATAACAGCCGTCCAATTCCACATAACTCTTCAAGCCAGTGACAATTAACCCCTTCGCAGAAGAAAGAAAATAATTCCCTTCAAGATGCTAGAAGAGAAAAAGATATAGTAGCTAGGTAAGGAAAATGAAGGTTCGTCCGCATTTTCCTACATAAATAGCAAAGAAGTAGTATTCTCCATGAAAGAAGAAGAAATAAACAGACAGGATCTGCCCATTGTGAAGATTCTAATAAATGGAAGGACTTGTACTGTAATTATAGATTCTGCCAATACAGTAAATAAAATAGATAAATTAACTTTAACCAGATATTTAGGCATTTCAGAAACTCTGATTCAGAGTCAAAATGAAGTTATAAGAGGAATAGAAGGTAAACAAATTACAAGTCTAGGAAAAGTGAACTTGGAAATAGAAGACAGATTTTTTCCCGCACAAGTATTATTTTCATTTAATTTAATGAGAAGATGTGGAACAATACTAGACAGCAGTGAAGGAAAGATTAGCCTGAAACAGGATAGTCAGAAGAGCGTATGTTTTGCGCTTGACGAAGAAAAGCCTCACCCAAATCTGATCAATTTGTCTAAGACAGTTTCGACAAGCGAGAGAGACATACGAGAAAGGCAAGATAAAATAGAAACAGACAGAAAAAGAAAAAAGGAATTCCCACCATTACAGAATACAGAATCAATGAAATGTGCACATATAGATGATAATTATATACTCAGATTCAAGTAATTACTCAGATATAAATAATGGTGATCACCGAAACTGAATATAACGAAAATCAAGTTGCTTATACAAATACCTATACAGATACATGTACTAATTACTGTAGCAATGTAGTAATGAGTCACGAGGAGGAAGGGAATATATTAAATGAAGTATTGTTTTAGATAAAAAAAGAAATCAGACATAAACAGTATATTAGAAGTAACAGAAGAAACCACTGAAAATGCAGAACTTTGTTATTTTTCACACATAGAAGATGAAGAGATATGTTGCGTTAGCACAGCTGATGATAATAAAGTACAATTTATACTCAATAGAGCAGTAACTTTAAATCCAAAATGCTCAACAAAAATATATCTAAGAGCAAAAGAGAATGTAAGGGTTAAAGATGTTCTATTGTTGAACGATGAACTGCCAGATTTTGTCAGAGTGGATAATTCACTAGTCCACATGAATGGTGATAATTGTGAAGCTTATGTCCAAAACTATTCGAATAACAAACTAACACTATACGCAGGCACTGTCTTTTGCATAGGAATACCTATTAACAATCCTTTACTAACAGTAGAAGAAAAAGCATTTTCTCTATAAATGACCAAAACTCTCAAATAAATCAGCAAGTAAATAAAACAGATTTTCCAGAAAACAGAAACAAGTTAATTCATGTGCTAGAGAAATATAGAAATGTAATAGCTGTAGGAGATAAACTAGGAAGAACGAATGTCCTACAACATAAGATTTTGTTAGATGATGGAGCCAAGCCATTTTTTATTCCTAATTACAGATTATCAATAAGCCAGAGACCCATAGTTGATAATTTGATAGAATACATGAAAAGAGATGCAGTAATAATTCCTTCTAAATCTCCATATAATTCTTCCTTGTTGCTTGTTCCAAAGAAAGATGGCAGTTGGAGACTTGTAATAGACCATAGAAAATTAAACTCCAACACAGTTCTAGATAGAATGCCGATGCCGGTAATTCAAGATATGTTAAGCTCAATTAGGAGGGGCAAAATTATTTTCATCCTTAGACCTCCTTAGTGGATATTGGCAAGTACGTACTACATGAAACTTTGTCTCAGTCCTTCTTAACACCCGCAGCGCGAGTCGCGACGCACCAGTCAGTAACATGCTGAAAGGGCGACGAGATAGGACTGCCATCAATAGCTCCCATACACAATAAAGATTGACCGGTTCGTGCCAGTCGCCTACGTGTATGGCCGGCTCTAGTCTAGTTCATTCCGATGCACATGGATACACGATGTTTTTTGCATATATCACATCCTGCTTACGTGATATGTAGCAGAAAAATGCGTTCTAGGCCCGTTATTTCTAAATGGTTTGTTACTTTTCTTTAACCAATTTATCATTGCTAGAAGGAATGAGAAACCGTCATTTTATCTTGAGAAACATCACACTATGCCTTAGCATACTACTTACGTGATATTTGTAGCAGAAAATGTATTATAGGCTTGCTATTTTAAAAATTATTTGTTTTTATGTAAAGCAGTTTGTTTTTTCCCGTATGCATCATTGTTGCTTGGAATGTGAAACAAGGCGAAAAATTGTCCTACAAACGTGACACGATGCTTAGTTCTACATATCTCGAATCCTGCTTACGTGATACCTATTTGTTGCATGAATATAAAATCCTGCTTACGTGATATATTTGCTGCATGAATTGTTTTCTAGGCTTGTTAATGATTTGTTTTAATACAGTAATTGTTCTACCCGCATACATCATGCCATTGGCGCTAGAAATGAGAAACAATGGGGTATTTTGTATTTAGAAACATTATAACTCTCTTCAGAGTCTGAGTGCAAGAGGCTGAATTATTCCGGTTGCTATGGCAACCGTGTTGGCTTCCTTGATGCCGTCAACAATGTTAGGCGTTTGTTTACAAGATGCGAAGAATTTCACCTAGAAATAAGGAAAGGTAAATATGACTTTTAAATTTCGTTGCTTGCTGCTCATATTACGCTATTCCAATCACTGTGACGTTACACTGAACGCGCGTTACTCAAAGTGACGTCTGTGTTCAAAGAGACAAAGCTCACGACGAGTTCCGGAAGCGATTTGACAGGTGACGAGATTGTGTGTTAAGGAATGCACGGTATGTGTCATCAACGTGTTTTTGTCATTTTACGACATTTATCCTGATACCAAAGTATTTATCAGGTCGATCAGAATATATAACGCCAAAATAATTATCCAGTAATATTTCTGCGCATTTTAATGCTACTCCAGCTCAGTAGTTGAGGGTAGCCTAGTGTAGTGGGGTAGGTAAGGCTATCCCAAAACACAAAGTAACACTTAATTCACATAAAGGGTAATAAATATGTGTATTGATTACTTCAACTTGGAAACGCCACATAGTGTACACACTGAGCCCCTAGGTCATGTTTACCAAACCTTATTGTAGGGTAAACAACCGCATGGCCTGGCTCAACTCACCGACAATCACGGCTGGACACCCTCTGAAAAAGTACTTATAACGCGTCCTGACAACGGAGATGGGCATCAGTCGCGACTTGTTGGTGAGAGACGGAGCTAAAGACCTCTACTCTCCTTTCAAAGTAAGTATTTTCTCCAAAGTTAGAAATTAAGGCCAAATTTAAAGCATTAAACAGAGGGTAGTGAAAAGGGTGTCCAACGCAGTGCAAATCTCACCAAAACGCTTTCGAAATTTTTACTTACGCTCAAATATCGTAGAAGATTGACGCCATCTCGATGTTTGTGGAGTCGCTTGTGTCAACAAACTTCCCATTTCCTGTGATAAATACGCACACCACTTCTACCCATAGATGCTGGGGCACTTTCATCACAACAATCGGAACACAGTCACTGGCCACGACGTTTTTAAGTAAACAACTGCTTTGGTAGAAGAAGACGACGAAGCGTGCACTAGATAATTATTTAAATAAATAGTAAAACATCAATATTTTACATATTTATGATGATTAATTTGAAAATATTCGTTATTGAAAAATAACTCTATTTTGACTCAAATTTAAGTAATTATTTTTCGGAATTAGAACGTTCTTTTAAGTCCTGTATTATGACGTCACGACATCTTGACTTTCGTACCTATTGTAGATGAATTGCTATACTCAACTTTTTTGCGGAACAGTTTACCAGTTATTCATGCAGATTATTATCAGCTATTCATGTAATTGTTATGATCGTAATGCGCATATATATCTTTATTATTTACTTTTTGGATATATGAAGAAGTTTTACTGCCGGATTACCACTGTAGTGTGACGCAATCGCTTTTGGCCCCTGGGCCTCTGTCTGTTTTCGCACCATAAGAAATTAATGGGGCCGAATTTGCAATGACCAGAAAGTCGTTAAAAGAGGAAAGTTAACATTGAGGGGCATATGTTTTGATTGAGAAAAATACAAATTTATACAATAGCTAGCTTGTAAAAAATACTTGATTACAAAAAACTTGATTGACAACTAAGCAGCATACCTACTATGGGTTTCAGAGACAGTGCAAGCACGTTTTTTGGCAATATTTCTGTAACAAACGCTCGTATCAGAACGAGATTTTGCTATAGGGCATTACACCCAGTGCCGTAATTTATAAGGGTATCGTGAATCACTAATCGTAAAGAATAACGACACTTGTCCTTGTACCAAGAGACAAAAACTCCATTATCCAGAAATGGATACGAACACGTGTAAAAAGCTCCACCTACCCTCTCCCCCCCTCCACCGCCACCCCTGTCCTTCCTTCCTTCACCTTCCTTTCTCTCTCTCTCTTTCTCTCTGTTGCCAATTGGTATGTGTTCACCCTCCAAACTGGGTATAAGACTTACACAAAACGTGGAAATTGGTGAAATTAGGCTATGAATTCAAAGTATATATACATAAATTTTAAAGCAATTTTGTCATTATTGCATTACTATGACATCTAGAATTCATGGAAACAGTTTATAATAATGCATCGATTATAAGGTAAAAATGAATTCAGTTCAAACCATGACCCCGGGAATAACAAGTTTAATACTTTCACTAACATAGCCAACAAAATGTTGTTTTATTGTGCTGATTATAACTGCAATCTTGAGTAAGATCAATAAACGTTACATATATACGCTAATATTGTTCAAATGAGTGCTGGGAAGGCTGGGAAAGATGGTGTCCATCCGTAACCAGACCCGTCCAGCCACACGATCGCTACCATATTGGATTTCAAAACTGACTTGAAAACATATTTTACGAAGAGCGTCACATGCTTATTTTAGTTTGTATGGGGCTTTCATATATCACATTATGTTGAAGAAGCTTCAGTCTTTTGAATGGTATGCTCAGAATTGTAATTGTATTCTTGTTTCACCAATTAAATCTCGAGGGAATAAGACCCGGCCAGCGTGATGATGGTGGATCGTCCGTGATTGTTTACCCTATTTCTCATTAATAAGGCTAACCTTTCACAGACGTTGCTTCTTAGATACTCATAATAATTTTGCCAAGACTTGTAATTCACTTAGGTTTATGTCATAATTTGACATCCATTACACTTGCGGTTAGACTAATTTCAATTAAATATTAAGCTAATCTAGCTTCCTGCAAAATGTAACGGTTGCTGTAAAGATGAAGAGAGTAAAAAAGGCAACGAATATGAATATCCTTCTTTATAAACAAATATGTAAGATCTTGGCTAATACATAAACAAGAAAGCCATGAAAAACCATATTATAATAGGTAGTCTAATACTTTATTTGTTGGATCATGTCAAGATTAGCGAACTACTATTTTTTAATTTATGTATATCTTCCATATATAATATATATATATATATATATATATATATATATATATATATATATATATATATATATATATATATATATATATAAGATGTTTCAATGTGTTATTTTCATACCTTCCCATCTAACTGTCCAACTTTTTTACCCATCTTTAAGGCATATCTGTAAGAGTCTAGAAATGGTAGTCAGGAAATTTGTTTAAAAAAAGGTACAGTGTTCCCCCCCCCCCCCATAATTCGCAGGGATGTGTACCAGACCCCTCATGAATAGCTAGAATGCGCAAATAGTTGGAGCCCATTTAGAAATGCTTAAAAACTACCTATTTTGTTAGTTGAAACTCAAGAAAACCCACACAAAAAAAATAAAAATAAGTATTTTATTGCAAAAATTGCATTTTATGATAAAATTAATAATAAAAAAGGAATTTTTGGATATTTCTTATAGAAAAATACTGCAAACATGTGAATTTCCCGCAAATAATGGGTAGATATGGTCCTTAGAGAAATTTGCGAATGCGTGAGTCTGCGAATGTCGAGAAAGCGAATATGGGGGGTCCAATGTGCTGTATGTTGATACAGTAATGATAAAACATGGTACCTGAAAGTCATTTAGTGCCTTTAGTAATTGTGTTCCTAAATGCTATACTTATCTAAATCCTGAACAAGGTAGAATTAAAGCAGCTTCAGATATTTATGTAACATAGATGTTTACTTTAAGATGGAACAGGATTATATGAATTCAATTTTTGCATTACTATTAGCTTATCAATGGTTCTGATTTGATTAGAAAAATTTTAAGAGTTTAGTATCTGTAGTCTTTACAATGACTTTTAATTTCAGATAAAGGTAGAGTTTCATGGGAAAAATGATGGAAGATGTGAATGCTGAATGCAAGAAGTTTTGCACAGAATGGGCAGACTTCCAGAAGGTGACACGAGTACTGATAAAAGCCCTGAGAAGGATTCATCACGGCATAAGAGCAGAACATGCAAAACTCAGAGGTGAAATTAAAACAGCAGGTATTCGAGCAAAAATCCTGGGAAGGCATGAGGTTGCATTCAAGAAAGTGATTGTGGGTCTGAATGACTATGCAGAAAATTTCTTGGAAATGGAAAAGCAATACAGGGAACTCTCTAAAAACAACATCAAATATTGTAAAATTCAGTTTGCTCGTGTATCTGAAAGACATGTGCAGGTGACAGTGCAAAGGGATACTGTTCTGTATAGTGTTGAGTGCATCATCAGGGCTCAATTAAGGATTATTGCTGGAAATTTCAATGAAAGTTCAGATACACTGCAGGATGCTGGCATATTTGAAACTATTGGAGTTTATAATGAAATGCTTATAAAGTTGAAGAAAAATCTTCCTCCTTCCCCAGAGGAAGAAGAAGAATATGAAGATGAAGAAGAAGAAGAGAATCGTGATATGTACAAACATGTGGTTCCTGAAAACTTGGTTCCTCCTCTTTCGTGTTTAAAGCAAATGACTGCCTCAAAATCCTTCAGATTATAGGTCGAGAAAGAGCTCCACAAGTCACAAGGTGCATAGCTGACACATTGATGTTAGAATATGAAATGCCATCAGAAAATGGAACATTATTGCCTTGGAAACCTATAAATTATAATAGCATTCCAAGAGTGGCTCGTGGAGATATATTTGAAGATGCGATAGCTAAGGAGGAGGATGAAAATAAGCTCAACCAACAGAAGTTAGATTTGGCACTAAGGATGGAGTTTGGGGAAGACTTTCCTGGAACAGATTATCTCCCTGCCAACGAAGCAGGAGATCTCAGGAAACCTGTGTGCTCTTCGAAAGTAGATAATCTTATAAGAGCCAATACAGAGTTACTAAATCTACTTGTAGAAAAGTTCACAAAAACTACGGGTGTTTTGGGTAAGTAATGTTTATATAATTTTGCTTATCATTTTGATTACTATACAAACTTTTGCAAATTATGTATGTATCTTATAATTGTTATCTGATAAGCACAGGTTGATGTAAGATTGAATTTTCATAGTCAGCTTGTTGCTTCAGCTTTGCATCTTTTGATCTGAAAATTTTGGCCATATGTTTATTTCTCTCTCAGTGAAGGGAATGGTAAAGCAAAGTAAATCTGGTGAGATGCGTTTAACCAAGGCTGCCAGACACAGAATTGAAACATATTATGTCGAGAGAGTTTGGGGAGAGGGCTCAGAATTTGTAGAAGAATTGATATTGTGGATACCTCCAGATGCAAGACCTCCACCTTTTCCACCTCCAGCCTTATTGTCACCTCTCCAGATTTTTGAATCACTTGGTGTCTTCAAGCAGTACTACACAAAAGGTACTTTGTCAAAATGTCTTCCAGTATTACGGTGGAAGTATTTTGTTCCTTTCCTTTGGTATGCTTTGTCTTTTGTGTTATATGTGAAGGAATTAATAGTAGCATGGTTCTTCAGCGGCTATTTATACAAATTGCTATCTAATTTTACCATCTGTCTGGGAATTGTACATAGTCCATGGATATTTTTAAGCAAAATCAGAACCTGTTATTTTATTAAATGTTAATCACAGTGAAACTATTTAACTAAGAAATAGAACCACATTTTAATAAAAGTTCATAGCATGTGCCAAAGGGAAAAATAGAACTAAAAGCAATCATAAATACTTACCTCATAAAGGAAAAGGCTATAAGCATTGGAAGCCTTAGATCAGGGGTTCCCAACCGGTGGGTCGCGAAGCCTTGGCAGGGGGGTCGTGTAACTTTGCTAGAAGTGGCTTGGGATAATATTAACCCTTTAACGCCGAAGGGGTATAATAAAAATTGTCTCCCGTATGCCGAGGGGGTCTCAGAGTGAGCGCTGAAGCGGAAAAAATATTTTTTTCAAAAAATCACAGCGCGCTTAGTTTTCAAGATTAAGAGTTCATTTTTGGCTCCTTTTTTTGTCATTTAGTATGCAACCATCAGAAATGAAAAAAATATCACTATCATATATAAATAATGCGATATATGATAGCGCAAATATATAATTGTATTCAAATCGTGCTGTGAGCAAAATGGTTAAAACTAACGAGTTAATTTTTTTTCGTTGTATTGTACACTAAATTGCGATCATTTTGGTATATAACTCATTGTAAAATGATCAAAGCAACACAGAGAAAATATTATCACAAAATGATGTATGAATTTGTAACGCGCAGACATAAAAAAATGTTTTGTTCATGAAACTTACCTGTCAGATATATATATAGCTGTATTTTCTGAAGTCCGACAGAATTTTAAAAACTTCCGACACACGCAGTGGTCGGCCAGGTGGTTAGTACCCATTCCCGCCGCTGGGAGGCGGGTATCAGGAACCATTCCCATTTTCTATTCATAATTTTTCTGTCGCCGGTGCTGAACACACCTGTTTTCAGTACCGCCGTCTTAGGATTTTGGAAACTTCATTGCCGCTAAGTATCCTAATTGTCTTTTGATTTATTTACTTGGATTGTGGCTAGGCATACGCTATCTTAAATTGATTTGAATTTGATTCATTTTTGTTGCTTAAAATATCTGAATCTAGTTAGGCTAGTTTCAGACGGGGTTGTCTGCAAAGATAGGGTGTGGCTACCGAAAGCTTCGGTAGATCCGCACTTGGTATGTACGAGGGGTATGGGTCTTCCTTCTTTGTTGAGATTTGTCATGTAAGGAGTGTGAGACTGACTATTCCGTAAGGAAGACGTATGATTCGTATGTACGCAATTAATCAGTAAACATGTCTAATTCCGTAAGGAAGACGTATATGATTCGTAGTACGCAATTAATCAGGAACAAATAGTAGGGTAGTGAACCTGCTAACCTTCCTGTAGACTTTATTTTGCCTAACCCTGTAGTATGGCCTACGGGCTATGAATATGTCTACGAGGAGGTGCTCGCTCTTCTTCATTGCTGTGAAGTGCTACTTCTGTAATTGTTAGTCCTAACCCTGCAGTATTGCCTTCGGGCCCTAAGCAGTGTCTGTAGAGGAATTGCCCTTTCTCTTATACTCTTTCGATTCGTAACTTAGAATCGAAAGTGCTTGCTTTAGAGAGTAAAAGTGAAGTGCAGAAGTGCAGTGATACCCCTTGTGTAGTGGAGGGTTGCGTCAGATCGGCCTCGTTTCGCCTCTAGGCCGGGACCTCTGCTTGACTCCCAGGACCCGGGGAGGGAGCATGTCGAAAGCCTAAGGAGGGTTACAAGGAACCCCCACCGATCTGGCGTGCCTTCGGCAGTTTCTGATGAAAATCCCCAGACTGCCAAAGTGCGTGCGCGTGCACGAATCCTGAAAGTTTGCTTCTCGTCCTCCGAAGCGTCCTCTCCTCGTGGCAGGGGTTGGAGCTTTCGGAAGGACTCGCGCCCTCTAAATAGAAGCTTTATAGAAGAGGACGCTTCACGTCCTCTCTCTCTCTCGTTATGCGTTTCAGTGAGAAGTAAGAAGGCGAACGTCGCCTGAACTCGTGTCCGTCTTTCCACCGAGAAATACGTAAAAGAAGTCATAGTAGCAGGAAGCTTTTGAGAGCGGACGCCTGGGACGCTCGGATGGACTCCAGGCGCGCGCGGGTGCACGCCAAGCGCGCTCCGCGCGCGCCAGTGGACGCCGAGCGCGCTCCAGTGGACGCCGAGGCGCGCGCCCAGGGACGCCGAGCGTGCACCAGCGCACGCCAGGTGTGTCGCCTGGCTGAACGTTTCTGTTGAACTCTTCAAGCTCTTGTTTCAGATTTGGGCCTAAAGAATTTTTACCTCTACCTTCGGTGATACCTTCTACCTCACCGGCAAAGAATGTGAAGTAGGCATGCTTCGGAGGAAGCTTAAAGTGAACAGACTTCTTCTTCTTCGAAACCCAGCAAGACATCGGGTTTCGTGAATTCAAGAGGTCTCTGTCAATTAATATTGCTTTTCGCATAGGTGGATGGAGTTAAGGAGATCTCGTTTGCTCTACCGCAACCTTTGCCATTCTGCCAATAAATTTAAATTGCCACTACCGCAGTCAAGACTTTGCGATAAGGCAGTTACGGGTTATGTAAGGCTCGATGTCCGGCACGTCAGGACTCTCGCAACGTTCAGTAGGATTCTTGCAAAGGCACTCATCAAAAGGACGCTCTTCAGGAAAAGCGCAAGAACAGGACTTCCTTTGCCATACTGCCAATAATTTTAAGCTTTAGCAGGCATTAGTTGTGATACGGGAGAGGAAGCTGGTTGGAGAGTTTCTTCCTCTTCCCAGGATAATTTTCCAAGCTTTTTAGCCCATCTGAAAGGGTTTTTCAGATGATAAGATTTTGTTAGTTTCTAGTCGGGACTACGCTGCCGAATTGAACATCGTCGTCCTACTTGCCGTAAGCCCAGTCTCTTAAACAGGATTCTTGCCCCTTCCTCGTTTGAGACGGGAATCGGGAAAAATTAAATGCTCGACTCCCTGGATTACGTTTTGTCAATTCAGTGACTTTCCCCCATTGACAATATACTTTCGTTTTGTCAAGTAAGTGGGGTATCCCCCTTTGACAAAATATCTCTTTGTCCCGTAAATGGGTTAGTTCTCATGACAAACATCTCATTAACTTGATATTGCGTAAGCGAATAAGCTCTTATTGACAAGATTTCGTAAGAGCTCTCATTCGTCATTCGCAGACTCGTACAAGAAATAGACTTGTAGACTACGTCAATGAACGCTTATGTCCAATAACATAAGAAGCTTGAGCTGACTGCTTCGACTGCTTCGATTCTCTTAAGTTTTGTTCATGAAACTTGCCTGTCAGATATGTATGTAGCTGTATTTCCGAATTCAGCTATATATATGTCTGCCAGGTAAGTAGGAACAAACTTTATTGTGATATAATTTCATTTTTTGCCTTGCGTTATTTTACTTCTGGTTGGTTCAAGTCATACGCTTGCTGTAGTTACCTCTTCGGATGGCAACCGAGAGGTCTATTGTCTATTTTAAGGACATTTAATCGTTACTCCCTGCAGCCTAACAGGAGTTTCCGATTTATCTTTTACCGTTGTATGGTAGTGTTCTGACGACACAAACGCATCTATATATTTAGCGTTTTCTGTTTCGCGTAAATATACCAGCTTGAGAGTCTTTCTGCTCAAAAAATAACGGATCTATTTCTTCGTAGAATAGGGTAGCTGGCAACCCAGACATAAAGTTAAGAGACGACGTTCGTAAGCTGCTTGCTGCTGCTGTCACGCTGTCGGTCCTCCAGTCCAACCGAGCCAGTATTCAGTAACAGATCGTGCGCTGTCATGTTCGGTAGGTTACGTCTCTCTCTCCTGCGGGATTGACTGACTAACCGTATCTCTGTGCTGACGGTTACGTCTCTCCTGCGGGATTGACTGACTAACTCTATCTCTGTCCTACAATCACGGACTTTAGCCTAAGATTAGAGATTTCTTACGTGAATGAATAAACGTTGCATTCGTTTTGCCTTACTATGTTCAACAGAGTTATCTCTTAATCCTTTCGGTGCTCGTTACCGCACGGTATGGAACTACGAGTCTACCGCAACATTGCACTTTTATTTGCTCTCCTGCTTAGGCAAAGCGCAGCCTTATTTAGGGAAGTAAGCATACTCGGGGAGGGAATGGATGAGCTTGCTGGGGACCATTTCCTTCCTGAAGAAGTTTGTTTCCCCGAATAGACTGCAATTCAGACCACAGTTTTTTTTTCCTACCGGGAAACAAATATTATTCAAGATCTAGCAATGATTCTGAACATCTCTCAGTGCGTCTATCACCTGAGGTGATAGAAAGAGGTGGCCGGACATCTGGATAGGGTTTCAGATGTCCTGGATCTTAATCTGAAAGAAGTAAAAGCGATTCGGTAGTCCCTCCAGTCCTCGAAACGAGTTTTTGGGAACCAGTGGTCCAGATCAACTCTGATATTCCACAGCTCTCTCATATCTTAAGAAGTATCTTCTCTCGGTCCTTGTTCGAGTTACGAGAAAGAGCCTTTTATAACAACAGGCGTAAAATGTAACGATCCTCTACAGGTTCGTTACAGGATTGCAAAAGTCCGTACGAATCGTCTCGATCGACGGCAGCAACTATTCACTTCCGAGTGGAATCTTTCTTTAGAAGTAAGTTGAGAGTTGTGTAGACTTTAGGGACGCCCTTTCATTCTTCTCTTCGATATGTTGAGGACGAAGAGGCGGCTTCTTCTCTGCTCCCTTATTCTCGATCCGGGATCGGTACCATTAAACGCCATCCTATGATATTGAACGGGGATGGATGTTTAGTCTCTTTTTTTCCCCTTTTTCAATCGCTTAGGAAATGTAATAAGAGGATTTATGACGTCACAGGGAGCGACAATGACGCTGATCGCCCCATGTTGGCCTTCAGAATCCTTGATTCACAGAGGGCACATACTTCCTAGTTCACTTTCCAAGGTACCTTTTCGAGAGAGTCGGTCTACTCTAACTCGAAAGGTACCTATAACCTCTCCGCTCTGAGTCTGACTACGTTCAGACTATCGAGAGGTTGACAGGAATAAGATTACCGTCTTCCTTTTCCGTCTGAAGAATGGGATAAGCTGGCAGTCACAACTATTAAAGAATATGCAAATATGTTGTTGACGGCCTTTGGGCTCAGAGATTTGCGTCTGTCAAACAACAAAGCCCTTCACGATCTTTGAGTTCTGTGGAATCTCGAAACTCGCTCACCATCTACTTTTTGTCTCACCTGTTTTCTCGGAGTCAGACACTCGTGCGAGATCAGGCGACATATAGTAGCCCTGAGTTTCTTGTTGACGAAGTCAGTTGCGTTTATACACCCCCGATGATCGTGTAACATGAGACCAGGTTGGACTGTCAGGCATTCTCTTCCTTCGGACTGAATCGCCTTTTTGCTCCTCGCTCCTTTCTCCTGGCACCAGAAGCTCGAGTCAGGAGTTGATTCGCTGACGACGTTGGGTTGCGTTGATACACCCCCAAGGTTTGCTTAGATTGAATCGCCCAGGCAGTCCAGACACTCATCCTTCAGCGAAGAATAGTGCCTTATGGTCTTCAGGGTACAGCCTTGCTGTCCTTGATTCGTCTGACTGGTCAACTGGTCGGTCACCTGACTTTAGTACAGACGGACTGACTGTGCATGTCCAGATCGAAGCTTTCAATATGGAACTTAGACGTAGTCTGAAGTTCTTGATGTTAAAGCATTCGAACCTCTCCTACCTGTTAACTTTTTGCATGTGATCAGGAAGGCCTTCTTCTAACCACCCTAGATACGACAAAGAGGGTTAGTGAAATTTTAAGCCATCGTCACAAGTTTTGGCTTTAGAGAAGACAAGGCGGTGTGCTCTCTAAGCCTTCCGTTGTGGCCTAAGAATGGAAACCCGTTTTGTCCTTGGGCCAGGAGCTTGGAAGCAAGGATGGCACAAGTTAGTGGGCAGGAGCCAGAGAGAGTCCTGTGCCCTGTCGGGTCTCTCAAGTTTTATCTACATAAAACTCAAGAAAGTCGAAGTCATTCGGGCAATCTGCAGTGTTCCGAAAAAGACCAGACTTGCCCATATCGAAGAACACCCTGGCTTTAGTGTTAAGGAGTTCTTCAAAAAATGCTTCCTTCATTGTGTTTGGCACAAAGATTTGAAATCTTTTTATCTAAATGCTCACGAGGTGAGGGCGCGGCCTCGGAAGCATTTCAACAGAGCATGGCACTCAGTAACATCCTGAGTACCATGTTTTAGCGAAGCAACTCTGTGTTCACTTCACACTCCCTGCGAGATGTGAAGATGGCATATGAGATCTGCTGCTCGCTAGGGCCATACGTGTCTGCAGACACAATCTTGGGGGCAAGAAGTACCAACTCATCCTATCCTGTAGAAAATGGTTAGGAAGAGCTCTTAATTTAGTTGATGAGTCGCCGACAACGGCGACTTCTTAACTCTTAAGCCTTAGTTAAAACACCTTAACTTTGGCTAGGTTGGTCAGGTGGTGATATATATATATATATATTTATTTTATTTCTTCTTAGCCCTCATGGTATGGTCAATATGGTCTAGTCACGTCGTGGTCTCGCCCCTGTTGACAGATCATCTGGAGTGCACCAGCTATATAGGTCTCTACCTCGCTGGCAACTCTAGTAGCACAAGCAGACTTACGTGGCAGTAACCACGAAGCCAGCTATGCTAAACAGGTGGAACCAAGATGTAAATCATCTGCATGCATTTGTTTCCTAAAATCCTTCTATTCTGTCCCTTCCCACCTCCAAAGGTGGGATTCAGCTATATATATATCTGACAGGTAAGTTTCATGAACAAAATGATATTGTTAGATACAATAAAGTTTGTTCATACTTACTGGCAGATATATATAATCAAGTACCCACCCACCTCCCCTCAGGGGACAGTGGAAATAAAAATTATGAATAGAAAATGGGAATGGTTCCTGATACCCGCCTCCCAGCGGCGGGAATGGGTACTAACCACCTGGCCGACCACTGCGTGTGTCGGAAGTTTTTAAAATTCTGTCGGACTTCAGAAAATACAGCTATATATATATCTGCCAGGTAAGTATGAACAAACTTTATTGTATCATAACAATATCATTTTTTAAAAAAATTCACCATAAATCTAAATATTGTTCTAGAGACTTCCAATGTGTTTCAAAATGAAGATAAATGATTGAATATTACTATACTGTAAGAGTTTTAGCTTACAATTGCAGTTTTTGACCATTTCGAATGAGTTAAAGTTGACCGAATGTCAAATTTTTTTATATATTTTTTTTTATATGCAAACATTTCAAAAATGAGAAAAGCTACAACCTTCAATTATTTTTTGTTGTATTCTACATAAAATTGCGCACATTTTCATATATAAAACTCTATGAAACGCCTAACACGAAATGGAGCAAATAATACGAGAATGTGACGTACGCATTTCAGAGATTTGCGGCGGAGAATCCGCGCGCGGAGGGAAGGAAAGTTTTTTAAAAATTCACCATAAATCTAAATATTGTGCTAGAGACTTCAAATTTGTTTCAAAATGAAGATAAATGACTGAGTATTACTAGACTGTAAGAGTTTTAGCTTACAATTGCGTTTTTCTACCATTTCGGTAGAGTCAAAGTTGACCGAACGTGGTTTTTTTTCTATTCATCGTGATTTATATGCAAATATTTCAAAAATGAGAAAAGCTACAACCTTCAATTATTTTTTGTTGTATTCTACATAAAATTGGGCACATTTTCATTTATAAAACTTTATGTAATGGCTAATTTAAAATGGTGCAAACATTACGACAATCGGACAAAAAAAATTTCTGATTTTTTTCGGAAGAGTTACCACGCGGTTGTAAGGAAAATGTTTTTTTTTTCATAAATTCACCATAAATCGAAATATTGTACTAGAGACTTCTAATTTGTTGCAAAATGAAGGTAAATGATTGAATATTACTAGAATATAAGAGTTTTAGCTTACAATTGCGTTTTTCTACCATTTCGGTATAGTCAAAGTTGACCGAAGGTTGAAATTTTTGCACTTATCATTATTTATATGAAAATATTTCAAAACTGATAAAAGCTACAACCATGGGTTGTTTTTAGTTGTATTGTGCATGAAATTGTTTACATTTCCATATATAAAACTATGTAATGGCTAATTTAAAATGGTGCAAACATTACGACAATCGCACGAAAAAATTTATGATTTTTTCGGAAGAGTTACCGCGCGGACGTAAGGAAAAAGTTTTTTTCATAAATTCACCATAAATCGAAATATTGTGCTAGAGACTTCTAATTTGTTGCAAAATGAAGGTAAATTATTGAATATTACTAGAATATAAGAATTTTAGCTTACAATTGCGTTTTTTGAGCATTTCGGTAGAGTCAAAGTTGACCAAAGGTTGAAATTTTTGCACTTATCGTTATTTATATGAAAATATTTAAAAACTGATAAAAGCTACAATTATGAGTATTTTTTTTGTTGTATTCTACATAAAATTGCACACATTTTCATATATAATACTCCATGTAACGGCTTATTTAAAATGGTGTAAAAATTATGTCAAAGTGACGAAATAATTTCTGAGATGTGTCACTGATACTTTTTAGTGTGATAAGAAAGAAATTCGCGCTTGCGCATCTGCGTAACGATTGTAAACAAAACAACGCCTTGATCCGTGAGCTCCCAGCATCCCCCAAGGCGCGTGATTCAAACATTTTTGCCTGGTAGGCCTATAATTATTTTTCCGCGAATTTTTAAAAAAACTTTTTTTTATCGACGTACCATACGTCCAATCGGCGCCCGACTGACAATTTTTGTCGACGTTTAATACGTCCAATTGGCGTTAAAGGGTTAATTTCGAATCATGAATTAAATTTTTTATGCCCTAACATTTTTTTTTGTTTTTGTTTCACTGCAAAAAAACGAGTGTTACAATGTCATCAGATGACATTGAGGGTGTCTGGATGTGTGCCTCTGAGTGATTGTCTGTGTGAATGTGTACGTGTGTCTGCAAATTATGTATGTGTCTGTACTAGTGAGTATGTGTGTGTATGTACATGTACGTATGCTTGAGTGTCTGTTTAGCTGTGTTTAAGCACGCATGTTCAGTTACTCGTAGTGCTGTACTGCGTGCCGTGTATTTGTGTGTATGTGTGTGTGTGTGTATAAAACACGACTAGGATTTATCTTAAAATTTATCCGACGTAGATACTTCTGGATCTCAACTATCAGTGGGCCAAAGGAAATTGATAATCTCCTCATAGTTTTAATGCCATTAACATTGGACCAATGTTGTGATTTAGTTTGCTAATACGTATATATAATTACAGGATTCTTGAATTTTTTTTTGTTAGATGTTTCTTTCCCTCTACTTCACAGAAAATTAAAAATGTAAATCAAGCTGCTGCTAGTAGGGATTCGCTTGGGTTTCAAGCTTTTGGGTAAGGGTTCGCGAGTGCAAAGACATTGGGAACCCCTGCCTTTGATAGATACTACAAAAAACTAAGTATACACTGATAGACTGGCTTATTGCAATATTTAATCCAGTGTATGTAAATGCACCAGTCTGGCATTGAACTCTCTTATGTCTCATTTCCTAATGTTTTGTGATGTGTTTTGTGCAGAAAACATTGCACTCCAAAATGAGAAAATATGACAAAACTGCCCTTTCATGAAGACATTGTCTAAAAAGATATCAGAAAATGAGAATCCAGGAGTTTATATTTGGCCATTGTACATACGTACTTTGTTCTGGTTAATGGGCCCAAATGATTTCGTGTACTATTTCTGTTTGCATTTAGGAAAAAATTCCTAATGGTAGTTTTATACAAAAGATGCTTTATATATTTTAGTTTTATACAAAAGATGCTTTATATATTTCTTCCAGGTTTAATACCAGAATGCTGTTATGCAAGCTGTGAAAGTGTTGTAGACGAATGCAGACACTTAGCAACTACCTCGTTTATTGATAGAAATATGGTCAGAGGTATAGGCTCATATGGTCGCTCAAACCCTATACCTTGTGAATTGCCAGATGGAAACTTTTCTACTGTTGGAGGTTAGTGCTTTGTATGTTTACAACTCCATTCATTTTTTCAACGGGTGAGGCATCTTCATCCAGTTTCCGTAGAATAGAAGCAATATTTTCAAGAATTACTGTTTAGTCAGTCTCTTGAACTTTGATTAAGATCTGTAATGAAATACTGTATGTTCAGTTTGACTTAGATTTCAAAGATTGGGATAGTTTGCACATATGGTGGGAAAGGGTGAGGCGTAAGGGTCAGAAAAGTACCAGGATGAAGAGCAGTGAGAAGATTCAGATAATGATAAAAAAAGGGGCATAGATTAAGACTTGAACAAACAGCAATTCAGCCAGAGAATTTACTGGACAGAAGACAGTGGAGAGAGAACTCATTTCATATCAGAACTTGTAAATGAAAAAATGTGACTTACAAATTTTAATGACAGTATGTTTATTGATTATTCTCTAAATAATAATTGAAGTTGGTGGTCACTTGCTAGGGATCTCAAAATGACAAACACTGAGTTTTAGTGTTTAACATTATGGTTAGTTCTTCATGATTAGTTTCTATAATTTATTTTTGAAATATAAAAAATTTTTACATATCATACTATTTTTGTTTGCCTTAGTTTATATTTTCCCTTCTCTGGGTTACAAAACCGTTGGAAAATTAATCAGTATACTTTTGATTATGTTACTAGTTTCCTGTTATGTATACTGCTCCTAACATGACTTCATTGCATCCATAAAACATCTCGGTTTGTGAGATCTCTTTATTTTCCAACCTATGGGGAATTACTGGTAAAGAACTTGAATCAAGTTACATCAAATTTCGGGCAGTATGTGAAAGAGCGTTTTTTTGCAAAGCAGAATTTTACTTTGTTGTAATAGAATTTACAAAGTAAAGCATGTCTTAAACCTGCAGTGGCCTCATATCATTGTTAGCTGACCCTTGTAATCATTGCTAAATTATTTTCAATTATTTTTCATACGTATATATATTGGTTATTTAAGACAATTATGTCCTTCCTATATTTCTATTTTTGCTTCTGTAATACTCCTTTTAATCTTCATTGTTTTTCAGATTTCTGAATGTGGGAAAATGAAAATGCAAAGCATTGCTTCTTGTTCACTGTTTTGTCACATTAAATATTTACTACTGGATAGTGAAAATTACTACCTTTACTTTTGTACTACTAATGCTACCCTATATTATAGATAATAATAATAGTACAGTATGTAATATCAAGATTGTCTAACAGATCATGTTTTAAGACTATTGAAACATAGTTTAGGGAATTTGAGAAAGCTTTATCTGTAAATAGGTATGATCTTTTTCAGACAGTGCACTTCCTACAAGGAGGTGCCACCTACAGTAGGCCTTGTGTGGCACACTGTGGATGGTATTGAAAGTTCTTTGTTATTTTCTTTTGACCCCAGCTGCATTACTCTCTCCTTTACTTTTCCTTTGTTCAGTCAGTCTCTTCCCACCTAGTTGTCCAACTTCTTAAACTTTTTTTGGGGGGGCCTGTAGTTTTCACCTTTCATTCAAGAATAATTCTTTTTAGAAGTCTAAAAATTATTAATAATAATGATTGATAATTTTTATAATAATACACTGGCCATCTCAAGTTTGTCATAGGAATGATGGTAATAGTAGAAACAAGGACATATGTATGTTTTTCTTTTGATTTCATGCTGATCTTATTTAATTCATCACTGTAACTGGCTAAGTACTGTATTTTATCATCCTCAGTTTAATTTCATTTTCAGATGGTAATTGTCAACATGTTTTGCTTACACGCTTTGAAGAAAAATGTTGCTGAAATGCTTTCTCCTCTAACCTTGCTTTTCAGGTGATGGTATTGGAGATGTTATTCAGTTACTTGTTTGGGAGATAAATGAGATTGAGAGGGCAGAAGTTGAAAAAGAACCCAAAGATTGGCCAGTTGGGGATGAGGTATGCTGAAAAGTCATTGTTTGCAATTTTTCCTTGAAATCTATAGTGTACAGAAAGAGCACCTGAAGTTTTTCATATCTGTAATGAGAGCACTTAATAACCAACTTGAAACAATTTATTCTCACAAAGTTTTGCCATTTGCATGAATATATCAGTATAACTGATGGCTTATTTTCACTCTGTTCTTTATTTCAATTCTAGTTTGTACTGAGAGAATATTTATTGTATACTTCAGAAATGACTAAAGAGACATGAAATGCTATCTTTACAAAGGTTTCCTGCATAGATTTTGGTGTCTTTTTGAACATACACTTAAGCAAACTTAGTACTACTGTATCAATGTGTACCTTTAGAACAACAAAAATTCATATGATCTGGCTATAAAATATTTTTACCGTGACTTGATGTTCACTGGCTCTTGTGAAGTACTACTAGTCTCCTGTTACAGTTTTTCATACATTCCCAGAAATACTTAAGTATGAGTTTATTGAGCAATTCCAGTGATTTTGCTTGGATATCAGCTCTTGACAGTTAGGGAAAATTGATCTTGAAGGTTTACTGGGAGAATCACTTAAGATATTTAACATGGTCACACTTAAGGATTCCCAAGAATGTATGGAATCATAAAGTAAATTGGTTCATTTGAAGGAGTCAGTGGGAACTAAGAGTACTGATGTTCTATTTTAATTGTAAAATTTTCCAAGAATTTTGGTCAGCCCCTCATATTTAGTAGGTTTACATACAATAATACAATAATTGTTTTTTGTTAACTATATCTAACTTTGAGCTGGCTTTTCTTGAAGTTCTATTCTGTTTTAGGGATGTAACTTAGACCTAATTTTGCTCTACTAAATGTGCTTGAGGTTAAGCACTTTTTACTGTAATTATAAAAAAGTATATATATATTTACTTTCCATAAATGACAGGATGGCCTCTTGCTCAGACTCGGAGCTGTTGTAAGCGCTGCTCTTTCTTGGATTAATCTTCGAGCAGCTCCTCTTTTGCACACTTGGAATACAGCTCCCTATTACCTTCTAACTCAGGCAGATTACCCAAGAATGATTGAAGAACTGAAGGGACTGAAAGTAAGTTTATTTAAAGGATTTTCCCATAATTTGACAAGTGTTGGATATTTTAACCATCTACCACATGGAAACATTACCAACTTTTCTTTATATGTACTATTGATCATTGCCCCTAAGCTGAATATGTAGGTTGGCTTCTGTTATATGTCCAAGTCTTACCTTTTGTTCATGAAGTCATTTTTTTTCAAGATCTAATCGTTGCAATCCTTTTAGATTGTGAAGGTGAATATATGTTTCTAATCATTTGCATCAATTTCAGATACAAGAGAGAGATAACCTTATTAAGACGGATGACATGGCACGTTTGTTTTATGCTATGTTGCGAGACAAGCTTGTCCTGATCATTCAGAAAGTGGTTGATGAAGTTAAGGTAGTATGATGTGCCTCATTCTTAGGTTTTGTTGAGGATTATGATGCAAACCTGGGTTACGTAAAGGGTTGATATGTAATTTCAATAGGTCAGTTTGAAGCCTCAGTGATTCTTTCAGGATAGGTGTGTCACATTCACTCGCTCTCTTGCTTCTTAAGCTCCACTGTGGCTCATTGCCACAGCCGCCAGATTCTTGATGGTTGCCCAGTTTATGAGGGAAAACGTTTATTTATTGGGTACAGCTATATGTATTTATATTTATACCAGGAATAAAGAACATATACAAAAATTTTTGGGCCAAAAAGATTATAATCATAAATCCATTAATTTTGGGGGAAAAGGAACAATCTGAAAGCCAGTTAATTTTTGCCCTACTTTTCTTTCAGTAAAAAAAAAAAAAACTTTAATGTTTGTGCTTTCTATACTAATTGCTGTACATTAATGAAACTGATATGGTACCAGATCCTTGAGTAGACATCAAATGCATAAAATGTGCAGAGTTTTGGTTTCGCAAGTGTAAATTTTAGAATTTGCTAGAGTATTGTCCTTTCTTATATTGTAAAAAATATGGGCATGGTGGTGTCATTTAGCACTGGCTGTGAAAAATGTGCCATTATCAATTTAATGGTGTTCTTTCATTACGTAAAAGTATTTGTAATTTGTTGTAATGAATAGTGTATTGTACTGACCAAATCTACATTATTTGCCCCAGTTTTGAATGTGGTGGAGGGAAATCACCTGTAGCTGGGAACTAGATTTTAGATGACTCACTTCTTATTGTCAAATGTAATACTGGCTATGCAAATTCACAAATATTTTATATGGTTTTTCTTATCTAATTCTCATTAAATCCAATATGGTAAGTTCTGTAGTGTGTTATATCCCTTAAATCTGACTGAATTACTGGTATATATGTACTACTTTAAACCAAAAGAAACTGCTTTTTTTATAAGTTATGTCTCTACTATTGGCAGTTAACAAACATATTGCATAGTTAAGGTATATTCTCATTGAAACTTCATTTGTATCACTAAGTTTTGTTGTTGCATCATGATAGAAGTACATATGGTTTTATTGTTTAGCCATGTAACATATCAAGGCTGCACCTTGTAGTTTAGGTATTTTTTTGAGGTTCTTTAGTGTGGTATTACAGTAGCACTGTATGTACTTATTTATTATTCTTCTGAGATTATTTACACTTGCTTTTAACAGGAAAGCGAAGAAGAATCAGTTGAAGCCATAAGCAATGTTTGTCGAACTGTAAGTCTGGCACAGCTTCAGAATTCCATGCCTAAACCCAGAGTGTGGCGTGGTATTGGTCGAATACCTCATGAACCTCATTTTTATGTGTATGAATACATTGGTAAGTTGTATATTTGATGTTTATAATGCGTATTGCATCTGTATAAAAACATTTTAGCTGTTAATAAAACAAGAGTAGTCACACTAATATACTAGCTACCCAACCGTATTTTGATCAGTCATACAGTGGGCAACTGAGTTCATTCGTGGGTGTTTTGTTCAGCATTGGTGTAGGGAGAAAGTGCTATAGTACAATATTGATGGTACTTTCCCATTAAAAATTATTGTAATTTATCGTAAAAAAACTTATTATTTTGACATAATGGAGTATGGATCATATGCTCCAGTTTGGTGGGATGGTTGTAGGAAATCCAATAATTTCAACTTTTTCATTTTTCCCAATTTTAACCGTTCTTTGGCTATAAAACCCTCTTGAATGGAATGGTGAATTCAAGTAGAAATAGATTGAAGTATATTGTCTTCTCATTCACCAATGTTGTCGAGTCACATTTGACAGACAACACAGAGTGGGAGAGTCAAGTGCAGAGGCCTTGGATAGAGAGAGAGAAAAAAAAGATGTATTATCATCTACATTAAGTAAGCATTAGTAAGATGAGTTAAGAATACTCCCAGAAAAGATAAAGTCATACGAAGGAAAGCTTTGCCAATAGATTTACTGAGGTGACTCAAAGTTTTTCAACAAAGACCTTGGAGCTATCAAATGGACAAGAAGATTTTCAGATGACTTGTGTCCTACTGCATACTAGAGATATGAGAGGAGATAATTGAAGTTTGATATATGAAAGTATCTTAGGACTGCAGTTTGAAGGCTTCGTTAGCTGTCGTTCTTTTAAATAACGTGTACAATGATTCCATAAACAAGAATGGTTACAGGTTCTCTGTAATAGAGGAGAAATTACCCTAATGGAACCAATTTTTCCACAAATTCCTCAAGGTGGTAGTACACCTTTTGTATAGTACATTTATAAGGGGAGAAATTTGGTATTACATTTACTTTGTTTGTAAAAAGGTGTTCATAATGCTTTTCCACCTTAAAAATTGTTGAGTTTAATAGCTTTTACACCCATATTGTCTGTTTGAAAATAATAATTTGCATTATTTTTATTCTTCCCACAAGCTGCTGTGTTGGAACCTGTCCTAGATGCTGTGTCAAAACTTGGTGTTGTTTTGCAACGTCGTGCTGGATCAGCAATTTTAAAGGTGGTCTGTTATGCTTGGTTAGAACATATAAAAGCTCAAAAAATAAAGTTTTCCCTATGGGGTGCCCAGCAACTGTTGAAAGGTATGTTTTGGGTATGAAAACAAGCACCTGTTCCAGTGTTAATTTGTGGGTGTTCTTGTAAACCTTCTGTTATGTTGTATAATTTGATTCTTCATTCTTTCCTCAATGCTACAGTGCAAGAGTTAGAAAATATGTAAGCTTTTTATTGAAAGTTTTCATGGTTCATTAGACATGTTTAGGGTGATACTTGTATAGCATGAAAGAAAAAATGTCATGTTGCATTCTGTAGACAGGATCTGATTTACTGAATAATACAAGTAGTTGCTAGGAGTAATTTTTTTCTTTTTCAGCAATGATCCTTTGTTAAGAAGATTTATTATTCTTCCGTCAGATTTCCATGCCTTGGCAGAATGGTTACAAAAGTACCCTGGGTTAGCACCAGAAGCTCGAACACAGGTTTTGGCTGTAGATGTTTTGAGAGAATGTGAAGGAGTGGCAAGATTACTTATGAGACAACCGCCTTTGGTTATTGGCTATACCTCCCAAAATCAAGTAGCACCCATGGGTCCTATCAGTGCTGGTAAGTTATTATTTGGGATGAATCTTACCTACTAGTAAAGATGGCTTATGTCTCCGTGCCGATAGGTGAGTCAACATTCAAACAAAAGATCGAATGGTTGTGCAGAGGACTGTCTAGTACGTACACCTGTTCTCCACCAGATGTGTCAAATGTTTCAGCTCTTGTGAGAATTCTCCTTACTGCCACTGTTTATAGGCGCTTCTTGGTATTTCATGGTTGTTTGTTGCTCTCATGGTACGTACTGTACATTTATTGTTCTTAGGATGCTGCCACTCTAATGAAGGTTAAGAACATCAGGTTCTGTAGGAATTATTGCTGTGTTAGCAGGATGTTGAGTTTGCAGGAGATACACACTGTTTACACTGACTGCAATGGTATAAAGTGTAATCTTGAGAATAGATGTGAGGAAGCACATCTATTCACATCTATTCACATCTATGCTTAAGTTTGTTAGTATAGGAAGAGAAGTGAAGCAGATAGATTGCGAAAGCAATTAGTTAAATCAGATTTTCAACCTGTCATTTTTCTCCCTTCTCTAGGTTGTTCGTCTGAAGTCATCCATACTCAGCCTAGGCTTTTCCTTTGCTAATGCTTTACAATACTGAAACTTCATCTTTAGCTTCCCCTTCCGCTCTCCTTTTGGTTTAGGAAAAGAGTATTTGGTTAGTATACAAGGTTTGTCTGAATTTGTTAAGGAATCGGTCCAAGTCTCCCTATAGTGTGCGATCATTTTCATGTTTCCTTATAAGAGGTAGGTTGTCTGACCCCTTGCCCATCTGTAGCAACAGTTGGAAGAGTCTGCTGCTAGGGAACTGGGTTGGTTCTCAGGCTGATGTGGTTCTGTGCCCTCTGTCACCTGCCTCTCTGTTTTTGACTCTCTGGATCTTGTATAATGCATTAGCTGAAAGATTGTTTTGGTAGACGTTAATTTTTGCTATATATGGAACTTTTACTGTCATTGGCACATAGTATGAGGTGATCACAGATAGGACTGAATATATAGGTATAAATAATTTTATTAATAAAAATGTGTCAGTAGTGAATAGTACTTATTCTGATGTTATGACAGCTCGGTCGATTGTATAACCAGTTTTTTCATCTTTTGCTCATTCTAAATCCTTGTCTGCTAGCCTATTCCTCTTTCTCTGTCGAGATGCACTTGTTCGTTCTTTACATGCTTTTTCTTCAACCATTGGCTAATCTCTTACTTCTGCCTTGATTAATGTTTCTCTTTCCACAACCATAGTAACAGCGCCTCAACGGTGTAGTTGATATGGTATTAGCGTTCCACCTCGGTGGTCGCGGGTTTGATTCTCGGCCATTCTGTTGAGGAGTGAGAGATGTGTATTTCTGGTGATAGAAGTTCACTCTCGACGTGGTTCGGAAGTCACGTAAAGCTGTTGGTCCCGTTGCTGAATAACCACTGGTTCCATGCAACGTAAAAACACCATACAAACAAACAAACAAACAACCATAGTAACAGTATCTACTGTTGTTTCCAAGCTAGATATTATTCTAGCTACGTACATACCTTTCTAAGGATGTGTCGTATGGGAATGCTCTTGTTTGTTGACTAGCTTTCTGACGAGGTGGGAGTCGTTGTAACTCCTCTTCCCTCCCTCCCAACATTTCCCATTTTCTTTTGGCACTTTGTTTTCTTTTGCTCTGCTGCCTAGTGTGGACTCAGCCGAGTCGCTTCGGACTGCATTTTCCTGTCTCCCTTTCATCGAGTCTCGGATGCAATGCATGAAGTACTCGGCTACTCACCTCATTAACAAATGATAGATGCACAGCTCGCTGTTGCCACATCTGCAGGTTAAGACTAGGAATTGAACCTAGGCAGTCGCTGTAGACAAGAGAAAGAGCCCTATTGTCTTGAGTCCTATACTCTATCAGTGTCAACATGCACTATACTGGCCAAGGCCAACTAGAAGAGAATTCTTTGAAATTGGTTGGTCTGTCTTAAGGAGCCCTCTAGGGACTATGAGAGTGACTCCTTTAGAGACTCACAGTGGCTACCAAAAACAGGTTTTTCCTATGTCAAAACCTGTTTTTTTTTTTTCTTTCTTTTTTTACAGTTTCACATTTGCACCAATGTACCATTGTTTGTAGAAATCCGTAGGTATGTCTGTCCCTGTATGCATTTACTGAGGCTAGTGACTTGTATAGGTTGAGAAAACTGCTTTATTTGGTATGAATAAACACTTGACAGAAACAGACTGTGCTACACTGCACCTCATTTGCAGTCTTCAAATGGTCATTGATCAAGTGACCTGGAATAAATGAAATCATACAATAATGATACTGTTCTCTAACGTGAAGATGTATTGGTCACCAGTTACTACTCCCATATAGATTGCAGTTAATTGATTGACTTATGGTTAATTCCTTAATTATCACTGTGTTAAATTTTTAAATAACTTGAAGAGCAGAGCTTTTTTCCCTAAAGATTTCTTTTTCATATATTGTTTTTCCAATGTTTTGACCAGTTGCAGAACCTGTGAACTGAATAAATTTTTTCAAAGACCACTGTAAAGAAATTACTGCTCATAAGAAGCTACTTATCTTATTGTACTGCAGAATCCTTATTCCACCTTTTGTTAACAGGTCGCAAGCATGATAAGGAAGTCAAGCTTAGCCCAGAAAATGATGACATTCCAGCTGAGATGTATGTCCCCAACCAACAGCTTTGGTTGTCACTGAGAGCTAGACCAGCATCTTCGGTATGTGTAAAGATGGGCTCTTGTTGCTCATGGCCTTACTGATGTGTTCAGTTGGACTGTGTACATGTATTATGGGTATTTTGGTAACTTTGTAATGACATAGTAATCCCATTTTTCTGAACTGGTTTTGAGTCAGGGAGTTAGGGAAACATTAGGTACTCTCTTCTGAATGATTAAGCTTTGGGTTTGTGCAAATTCCTGTCTATGGGCGAAGCACTTGCAAGATTATTTGAATGCCACCAGAACACTATTAAGAATTTTACGTAGTGTGAGTATCTGATTCATTATAAACCTTTTGATTTTTATGTAATTACATAGTTATTTTTATATGACTATAAATTACTTTCAATGCCAAGGGATGGTGATATTGATTGTAGAAACTGGGAACTTCCCAGGGGGGAGAACTGATGGCTTCATATTGGAAAAGATAATAATATATATTGTTGATTGTATTTTTACATGAGGTTTCAGTTATTGCAGTAATATATTTCATACTTAGGTAATATTCTTCAAGGGGGTTCTTAAAGAGATACAAAGTAATATTACTTTTGCAAAAACTTTTTTTTATGTTTTTCATAGAAGGTGTTGCAGAGATGTATTGATCACTGGATATTAGCTGTATTGATAATTTGGAGTGATTGGTCCAGCTATCACCTGGTGGTCAGTGAAATTACTCTCATAAGCAGACAATTGAATGTTAAATAGTTTAATCTTTTCCTCTTTTGGTTTGCACAAAGAATTGAAAAAGTAGCTTGGAGGGTATGTGATTATTTATTCATGTAAGCATCTTTATAAAGAAAAGTTTTTTTGCCAGACAGACTTCTTACATGTGATAATTTGACATTTTACAGGTGGCTATATACCTATGCACTAGATATAGAAATTAGATGAATAGATGATAGATTCCTTTGCAACATTGTTTTCAAAGAATCAGAGCCTTCTTGTTATTCATATGCTGTGTTGCTGCTGGCAGCATTTACACAAGCTGACAAAAATTCTGTTAAAACCTGTGTAAAACGTTTTGTAGTTTTTGTCTTTGCCATATGCATTAACTTTTTTTTTCCGGAAACTTTCTGTGACTTAACTTTGGTCTCGTGGATTTGGATAAAACAATAAGATATGATTTTTATTAATTTGGCAAGACTGTTAATGATGCATTTTTATTTCCTTACTACAGTTACAACAAACCGTTATTTCTTTAAAATATTACAACTGTTCTTCAGTGGATATTATTATGTTGATGAATTGGAATGTCAATTGATAAATTAGCAATTATTTAGCAACTGTGAAGCACAGATGGAGGCATTTGAGGATGGAGGATTCAAAACAAAATTGTATGGGCCTGCATTTGTGTTAACTAAAATTTATTTTGACAAATTTTTCATGATGATATGGTTAACTTAAGTGTTGAGCATTCAATTTTATGCCTTTTATGGTACATACAGATTTAGATATAAAATCTGAATTATTTGAGAAGACAAATGTATAAAAAAAATTATTAAAGTGGAATTTCATCTGAGGGTTAGACACAAGCCTTGTACAAAAGTAATTCAGTATCCAAGTAACCAAATCTTATGAAAACTATTTTAATAGCAAAGTTCTATATGGTAAAAACGTAGACATTAGCACCCTTTATATTAGAAAAATTGGCTTTATATTTAGTCTTTTGTGTCCATACACTCTGCTTTACTTATGCTTAAGGTCTTTAGTAGCACAGTTTACTGAGAATAAGTCATGCAGTAGATGAAATACTTAAGCAGTTGTCTTCGCTGGTGAGCATCCTGGGCCCCTTTTCCTTTTTTCATTGTGTCGCTTACTGACTGTCTTGATAAGCATTTGTATGGTTGCCACTGAATGAGTTAGGATAGTAGTTCTCTTTTGTTGGGTATGCATGTGGGGATTTTGTAGTGTTCAGAGCAGTAGCTTTAAAAAAATAATGCAGTCAGGTATATTTCCTTACATAATTGCCAACCAATTATACTGTCATGTTTCAAACACTTGCTAATTATACCTACATAGGCAGGTTGATATTAACAAGGGTGACTTTGCAGTATTGTAATGTTGCCAAACAGTAGAGTCTTGGGCATACGTAAATATAGTTTATGCATTTTTGCTATGTTTGTCAGACATTCAGCTAGTTTACGTAAGTGCACACATTAGTCACAGTTTGTACTGTGACCACTTTAAATGGTGAGGAACCTCAGCTCCCTCTACAAATAGATCCAGCACTTTAAATGGAGATGTTGAGTTCAGTTAAGCAATCACAGGGTGAAGGACCTTTTAGTAGCCGTAGATGTTTACTTTGAGATAACAATTTGTCCAGCATCCTGGAAGTATATGAGATTCATGTTATCAGTTGACAGTCCTCCAGTTTCAGGACTCATTTTTCTTCTTTGTGCAGTATATAAGAGTGATGAAACTCTGGATAGTTCTGACTCATTCACAATGATTATGTTCATGGCTCTATTATGAGCATCTACTTTTTAATTTTATCCCTTCCTCAGATTGGTAACATTAATGGCTCCAGATTTTTTATAGTTTTGGTAAATACAGTACATCTGGTGTCTAATGTAGCAATGGCAAGTATACTAATTCAAGATGTTCAAAAACCCAACGGATAGGTTCAAAACAAAAATTATTTTGGCCCACTAAATCAGTGAGTGGCTTGGAGTAATGAGAGGGTTTCATCTTGGAGGAATAATGGTAAGGAGACGCCTTGCTGCGGGATAAGTGAAGCCACTCAAGTTGCTGGCCGCCATATTGGGACTGTCAACTTAATCCCTGGGTCGACTGTAGGTGTGCGACCTCACGATGACTAAGGTGTCACTCAATTGTTTTTAGTTTCATTGGAGAACAAGGAAGATGATTATGATTTTATTCCAAACCATTACTACTTGTCAAAATGTTCAAATAAAATAGTAGCTTATATTGCAAGCTTTGTTTTTATTAAGTTAAAAAAAAAAAAGTTTACAGTGTGAGGTCTGCATTGATGCAGTAACATTAACAGACGCTAATTTTTGTCACACCCTCATCGAATTAAAAACCAAAGGAAAATTGGTGTATCAATCAAATGATGTTGTTGATATTTGCAATACATTTGAAAAAAATATGAAGGAAATGTCCTTCAACAAAACACTGGGGAGAGTTAACTTCCATAAATTAGTTAGTTCAGTATTGGCAGCTTTCAGAGGCAAAACAATATTTTCAGAGTTCGATTGTCACGTGTATGATACACAACCATTGGAAAATCACTTTCACTTATTGATTAAATCAATAACTGAAAAATATTTGCAAGTGAGATATAATTATGCAGGTAAGCAGATTACTGCTAAACTTCAATCGCAGGTCGCAGGAAAGAGTCACCAGACATATACTAAGCTCATTCATTTTAGTGGTCAATAATTCCTAATACGTAGTAGGCGATAACAAACAGTAAGGACTAAGGAATCAGCAGACATAAAGAGAATAACTTTAAATTTTGGCCAGTAATAGGCTATATGTATAAGATCATGAAAAAGTTTGTATTGCATTTCTGAGAAATAAAGTAAAGTACTATTATGTATGATGAAATAATTAACTATGTTCTTTAAAAGAATGATAAAATGTGTATCACTAAGAATGATAAAATATCTATCTCTTTTCACCTCCATTTATGCCATGAAAACATGCATTATGAAAACAAAAGATGGGAAAAATAACTGAAAGTGTTCCTATTAATCCTCCCCTTATGCCATTCCTGGGCGTGGCTGCCAAATGGTAAACTGGCTTCACTTTGCTGAATGGTCTGACCCATGCAGGGCGTCTCCTAACCATTATTCCTCAAAGGGTTTCATCATGTAGTGACAGGAGACTACTTACTGGAGAGAATGACTCTAATTTCTTTTGTTTATTGTTTGGTTCAGTTCTTGTGTAATGGTGTCATTTTATATTTTAAGCATAAGTAAAATAAAGTGTTAGCATTTTTAGGAGTTAAACTTAAATATAATATAGTCTTGATGTAATTGCTGGGTAGCTGTTTTTCTTAGTGACTTTTGCAGTGAATGGCACTGCTATTGCATTCATTCTAGCCTGGATTACTAAAGCTATCAATATAGTACATATGGTATTCCTGTGTTCATGAATTGACAATTTTAACAGTTGCTTTACTTGGCTTGAGATGTTGAAAAACTGTCTTTTATAGCAATCTCCTAGGAGCTCCAACTGATGCTGGTTGTCTTATACTGTATTTAGGCTGCAGTTGTTGGCATTCAAGTATCCAACTTTCTTCTATGCATTGTCATAAATCTATAAATCTATTTCTGTTTTCAGCACACACCCAGAATACTTTTATGATTATCTGTGACTTTCTGAGGTGTAATCTGTCAAAGATTGGCTAGGATTCACATAATAATAATAATAATAGTAATAATAATAATAATAATAATAATAATAATAATAATAATAATAATAATAATAATAATAATAATACATACATATAGGTTTTATTGAAAATAATGGCTATTTCAGCTGCATTTATTTTGTATAGAAGTTTCTGTTGTTCTTATTACTGACTTTTCTTCTGTACTCAAATTGGCTATTAAAATGCCAGATGGGGATTCATATAACAAACATATTTGTCAAACCCCGTTTTTTACATGAATCCCCCATTTGGCATTTTAATAGCCAATTTGAGTACGGAATAAAGATAGAGAAACTTCTTACAAAATGAACTCAGCTGAAATAGCCATTATTTTCAATAAAACCTGTATTAATGAAGGTCTTCTTCCAGCAAATAATAATAAAAATAATAATAATAATATAATGTTTTACCATAATTAATAGATACACCAGGAGAGTTAGTTTTATATTTCATTTTGTCTTATTCCCTTTTCTGTGAGATATGAATAATTTGGTAAATAATCCATGTTCATCTCATAACAGAGGGTGTTAACACATTAGTATTTTGCTTTTTGGTTTGACTATTACAAATTAATATAATAAGGCTGTTGACTGTTTTGTCTTTGCATAAAAGAATATGGTTGCAACAAGGTACAGAATACAAAGTAGGTTAAGGAGTTTTTTATGTGGTGTTACCAAGAAGAATAGTCATTGTGATGATGTCATCATGAATCTTACTGTTGATTTACTGGTCCTTTTTCACTTCAAACTACCTTGTTGATGCAAATGTCTTGCTTCTGTAGTCTCGATGGCTGTTGGAGGGTCATCTGGATATTGCAATTTTTCTGAGGGTGCTGGTCTCCTGATAGTGGGCACGAGAAGTTTTTTTTATGACATGGAATGATTGTTTAGTTGTATTATTTGAAAGGCATCAAGGGGATGGAGGCAGCAGGTGTCAGCCGCTGTATTAATGACCTCAGTGGCTTGATAAAGGTTTTTCCAGTTTAGAATAATGCCATGGTATGTTTATAATGCTACCAAATGGCACCCTCATGAATTTCATATGGCATGAGATTGACTTGGAGAGATGCATTGTGGTCATAATAACACAGTTGCCAAGATAGTTCCAGATGGGGCATTTGAATGGATAGCCTCCACTTGTCCTCTTCAGTAGTTCATGCATGAGCAGGATTACTTTTCATTAAGGTGCTTAAGGTCCTTTGTTGTCATAATAAATAGTGCGACAAGTAGCAAGAGTGAAACTCTGCTGAAGCAGCCAATAATTTTAATGAAAATTGTAAGAGAGGGTCTCCTTCTTAAATAAATAATGATAGGGTCTTGGCAATCTTTTGACAGCTTACATCTTTCAAGTCTAATGTAGCTGATGCGATTGTTTACGTGGCTCCAGTTCTCTTTCTGCAAGTCTGTAAAGGTCATATAAGTATATTATGCTTCATCTGATTTTGCATATAGAGTATGCTTGTAGGATTCAACTACCACTCATCCATCTGTGATTCTTGTTTAAGATAATTTCTGTGTAATGAAGTAGAGCTTTCTATGCTTTACTGTTGTAATATGTGTATTTGTTCTTTACATTGTGGGAAATACCTCCAATTTATCTTAGTCATATCATGACGAGTTTTCACCCCTGCTTTGGTTAGGAACAACATAACACATTCAAAGTGGTTTGTTTAGGATTATTGAGACTTGGTATGATGGGATAAATCTTTAATATCTTGCCCTCACTATTTGGTAATTTTGCGATTGCTCTTGTATGGTTGGAAAGCTAGTATAGTTACCACATTTCGTACTTTGCATTGATTTATTTTGTAGTGTCTGTCAAAATTCTCTTGTTTCTTAAATGAGCAACTCAAATATGTAGAAGCAGTAAAGAAGATGCAGATGCTGTCCATGAGCTGGGAAAGTTGACATTCATATGTTCATGAGAAAATAGAAAGAATTTCAAATATGTAATATGAATAGGATTATTTACTACTGGAGCCCAAATTTTTTTTAAAAGACCTAATTACTCTGCTAGATTTAATTCAAAGGCCATAATTTAATTTAAAGATATAATGAAAACTTTTGATACCAGAAGGTTAAATAATGAGAGTTTCTTATAGAGGATGAAATTTACCCATCTTAATCAAGAGGAAAAAAAGTGAGCTTCATTCTGATCTAACACATGTGGTCCTTTCTTTGTATTTAAATAATTATCACTTAGATTTTCTTATTACTGCATCCCATCAATACCATATCCTAAAATAGGCATGCAGTTCCATGGTTGGACAAAGAAAGGCTTATTGGAACATTACGAGTTGCTGGATAAAATTTCAATTCACTCCAAAAGTTAGTTTGAAAAAAGAAGGCAACACTTGGTACCCATTTGTGAAATGATATTTAAGTCTATGAAGTGGTTACGTGAAACAACGTAAACATTCACAACAAAAGCTAAGGTCTAATTGAAAAACATGATAGAAATAAGAAGAAAATAATATGATGTAATAAAAGTAAACTCTACATAACTGCCAATGCATTGGCAAAAATGTAGTATACTGATAAGAAGAGGAGTTGCATCGACAAAGGCACAATCTTTACGCGTTTTAGTCAAGCTAGTAACTTTCTTCCCAAGCACTGAAACTTCATGGGTCAGCTACTATGGTGATCAGACTAGTTTTTGTACTTTTGTGTTATATGCAGTATGTAAATCAATATTTTCAGTAAATAAAGACATGCCATATCTGTTATTATTTAGTAAATAAGTACTGTACACACATTACTGAGAAATTCATTGCTTAAGTAAATGTACTAATATGGCCTTCTAGGTTTAATGCATGATGAGCAAACATTAACAAATGGTCCCTTTCTGGCTAGTATAATTGACTTTTTAACCTGTAGTGGTTTCTAATGTAGAAAAATACTTGCACTGGAAATGATGGCATGCCTGCATAATGCCAATGAAACAAAACCAAGTTGCCTCCTTATTTGTACCTACTGAGGTCAGGGAAGAATCTCACTCTAATCTGTCCCATCTGTCCCAGGAGTCTTAGTTGTATTTAATCATTTCTGTTTCAGATAGCATGGATATGTAAGTTGAGGCCTGTAGCATAACCTGCATTATTTTCAAGATTTTTATGTAGTACTTACTGTCTTTCATCGTGATAATCTGATTTTAGTCCCCATCTGCATTGGTTAAAGTAATTGAGGTTTATGTCTTTTATGTTTAATGGATTGTCAGTTTTGATGTAATTTAGGTTTTCAATTTCCAGATTATTATTCACCTAATTATTGCTTTAATTATATATATATATATATATATATATATATATATATATATATATATATATATATATATATATATATATATATATATATACGTATTATATAAAATAAGTTTGTAGAGATTTCTCCAGGTCATCTTTATATTACAGGAATTACTAAAATTTCAGACTAAATACTACTATCATAAATGTGTAGGTCAGCGTAGGATTGTATTTTAGGAGATGTGTTATGCTGAGTGTCATATTTTATGTATAGTGTATGTATGCTTTATAGATTTTATATTCTTTGCAGATATCAGATGAACTTTAAATGTGCAACTGCACTTTCACTGCAATTTTGTGTCTACAGGTTGTTGGTTCATCAGTTTGTTGCATTGGGTAAGGTTACCTATCTATACATAGATCTTGAGCTACCAAGAGATCATCTTTTTACTTAGGTATACCCCACCTTAACAGACTTCTTCCTTTTTTATTTGTTAGTGCATGCTACACCCAAAAATCTAACCTGGGTAGAAAATCAGTTCAACAAACATGATTAAGTTTTTGAGTCTACCCATAGAGGCTTTCTTTGCTTAACAAGGGACCAAGCACCCACTCATCTTTCTGATCCTAGGACATTTTGTGTCTGTAGTTATACACGCCAGTGAGCTTGTTGCTTAGCTCTTGTAGGTTCAGTAATGTGTAGGGGGAAGTTGGTTGTTGCAGAGACAATTTGAAAACTTATGGGACAGGTATGGCATTTTCATTCCTTATTAAACCAAGCTTACACCATTACAAGCCAGTTGGTATTACATACAACCTATTGTTGTCTTTTACACATGAAAATCATAGGATTACTCCTAACAGGCAGTGTAGGATTTTCATCCAATTTTGTCAGCTTTGTGCCTTGGCCTGTTAAGAGGAAATACAATGTACAGTACATGTTCATTGGTGAATAACCTGAGTCATCCTTCTTACCTGTAATCTAGTTGGATGACTTTGCTCTAGGTTTTCCATTGCTTTAGAATTCATCATAGAAATAGGCTTATAGACAAGATATCATGTATACTTCTACCTTGTAAACTAAGATGAAGTTATCCTTATATACAATGCAATTGAATGGCCAAACTGCCAGGTTTCAAATATCTGCTTGATTCTAGAATTTTGCTTGATATTAATTTGTCTATGACACACATTTTGTGTAAATGAGTATTTAGGACCATTTCTTGTTTAATTAGAGAATTTTTAGCACTAAATCAGTTATCTTTTAAGAGGGAAAGTAATTAGGTTCAGATCACATATTTGGAGGCTAATTTCAACAGCTGATGGCACTGTAAGAAATATAGTCAATAAACTATATTTTGCTGTTGGTTGAAAATGGATCAGTCACTAAAGATATGTCTTATTAAGTGGAGAGTTTTGCAGCTCTACTTCAGGAATTGGGTCATGTAGGCCAGGTGAGTGTGACCAATACGAAATCAGGATAATCTGTCTTCAAAGCGGCATTCTTTTTGGAATGACGAACGCTGCAAACTAATGGTTGCTTTAATCTGTTTAAATTTTTTATTGTCAGGTCCATTATTCCACAATCCTTGCCATTTACTGAAGATGTTGGTTGAAGATATACCCAATAATAAATCAAGGACATGAATAAGTATATTTGATTTGTTCATCATTTTTCATACTTTTCTTGCTCTGTCCTCATCCTCATCTCCTTTAATGCCCACGAGCAGGGACATAACATTTCATAACATTGATTCCAGCTTCATATGTTTTGTTGAATGAAAATGTAATTTGTTGATTGTAGAGATTTTTAAGCCATTTTTGCTGTGCTTCTAAGCACCTCTAGAGTGACTGAAAATTACAAATTTATAGGGTAGTAAGTTCCCTGCTGACCATATTGTCAACAATTCTTTGAAAGCAGATGTATTATTTAGTGAGGAAAACTTGCATCTTTCACTAGGTGATATGTATTCCAGTAAATCCTACACCAGAGGAAGACTTTTATCCGTCTTAATAGCTTGCATACCATGTTCTATTGTATGTTATCTAGGATGTTCAAGGGTATATGTATAATTTTGGTTAGACATTACAAGTGTGTAGAGACAAAGCACAGTTTCAGGGCTAACCCCTGTGGGACCCAGACAGCATGCTGGGAATAATCTTTGTCTGAATGCAAGCACTTTTCATTTTCCATTACATCTTACCTTAGCACATATTTTCTGCTTTATTAGGAGCTTTTTGGCAACTTTAAATGTTCCCTTTATTATGCAGAAAATGGTATTTGGTTTTTGTTTAATTTCTTAACATAAGGTATTCACCATTTTTCTGGTGTACCCTCATTCAAGCGGAACTATTTCAGTCAAACCTACCTACATACAGTATATACTTGAATAAGGGATTGTATGCATTCTCTGCCTTTAGGGAGTGGTAGGCTAGCAATATTAAGCAACACAATAAAACACTGAAATGCATACAGATAATTGTCTTGCTCTAGTGGGTATGACTACCAAGAGGACAATTCAGATCTCAGAGCCTGACTTTACCTTTATTTTATTTAGAAACACTTTAGATGGCCTAAAAGTTTTCTTGCCCTACAGTCACATATTCTTTCCATAAATGATTGAATATGAAACTAGTATAAATTTTGAACTTTGCTTAATCCCTTTTCAAATAGGCATCAGAGGAAATTAAAATGGAACTACAGCACCCAAATTTACAACCATGAAAAAATTGATAACATGGTCAAGGATCGTATACCTCTGTTCATCACTTGGTTACTTGCAGCCAACCACACTCATCCAGCGCCCATCTTTTCAGCGTGCAGTAGTACAATGTTTAACAGTATTAATTATGTATTGTGACACCATAATTTAATTCATCAGCAAAAAATAAGCCATAGACATAATTTCATATATACAAAACATTTCTAAATCATTAACTTATCAGTTTTAGTTTTTAATGTTTCACTTTATCAGATACAACAATTTTTTCCGGAGAGTAAATCTGTATGATACAATAGTTAGGTTGAAATATTTTTATATATACATAAAGGAATTTTTATGCCACATTTTTCACTTGGAGTGAAATTTAAACTTTTCAGTCATAATCATAGCAAAATCGTGTTGGTAAAATTATTAAAAAATATCACTGCAAAAGTGTCATTACCAGGGATTGTAGAAGTACCATTGAATCACTTAAAGAATGCAGTAAAAATAATTCTCTTATTGAGCAGATCAAATAATAATAAATTGTTTAGCCAGATTTATAAATTACATAAGAGTATTTGATCTAGATTACACAAAGCTGGTATGAATGTTGAACTACAGAATCCCTGTTCATGCAGGCACTGAAGGAAAGGAAGATGCAGATGAAGTAACCAAGGTTATATCAGATCTTGAAAACTTGCAGTTTATTGTATGACATCATTGAAGGTACTTCATGCCTTTCTTTAATGCATTGGAGTGCTTTAAGCCTTGACTCAAGAGTTATTATGGTAATGGTGTTTTCTGGTGTGGTCTTCGGGTGCTGACTGTCATCTTAACCCTTTTGCTGCGAGCCTGTTTTCGCCTCTAGTGACAAGAGTAGTGTCTTGCTAATCATGTAACTGACAAATTTTCTCCCTTTTATATTTGTACTTTGATTATTTGTTATTTTCATTACAATTATAATATTCTGTACGCTGTACTATCATGTTATAATGTTTTATTATAGAAGTGATAAAATATTATGCAAATGACATGTAGGCAATTACTATTTAGATAAGGAATTAGCTTATCTGAACAGTAGCTTTTATTGGTGATTCATTTCAGCGATACCTCCCAAAGCATAGAGTAAAGTAGTACTGTCATTTTTGTTATTGCTTGCTTCTGATGAAAAATTTCATCTGAAAACCCTTACAAAATAAATTGAAAAACAGACTTGGCTTTCTGTACGAAATGAGAATATATTATCTCCAATAAAAGTTTCAGAGCACCGATTTTTTACAAAGTGAATCTTCAGTGGTCTTCCATTTGCAAATTGTATCACGTTTTCTTTGTTTACGTACACCAACTTTGGTGTTTGACAAATCTTCTTCCTCCACTTTCATTTTTGCTGATATATGATCATTTCTGATAAAACCTTAAGTTAAAAATTTTTTTTAATTAACCATATTCACTACTATCACTATCAGAACTATCTGATAGTTCAGGTGTACTAATACTATCTTAATTTTCAAATAAAAGCCTCGGTACTACTTCATCATTGAGAGAAAGCTCATCCCTCCGTAGCATTTTGATGGTCACTGATAGTCTTGTTGGAAATAAAATATTGCCATTTGTTGCTACCATATAGAAAAAAGCTCCTTACAATGATGTGGGAAATGCTAATTTTGTTAGGAATCGCCTAACTAGAATCAAAAGAGTGATGACTGAGCTCAGCCCCATTGTCATGGACGAGACCTTTCAATGACCGAGATCAGTCCCTCGCAGTGAAAGGGTTAAACTCTTGAATAGGTTTGTCATATGTCAGGTTTATTTTGCCAACTCTTAATGTAGACTTGAGGCACAGATGTAAAAAGTGAGTTCTTTTATTTAAACTACACTGATAAACAAGCTCTGGACTAATTTTTTTTTTTTACCTGACCTAGCCATTTTGATTTTTTACCTGACCTAGCTGTTTTGCTTATAATACTGTAGGCTACCGCTGCGAACAGTGTCTTTTCTCTATCTTCAGGTTTAATACTAGTCAGTTTGCGAGTTTTAAAGTGTGGAATAATTTGCCTAGTGCAATTATGTTATTTTCTGGTCTCCAAATATATTAGTGAGGAGCAGATTCGTTCCTACTCTCTTCTGACATCTAAATCTCAGGTGTATCGGTTTTATTTTCTATTCCCTTATCTTTAGTTAGTTACTATTACCTTTTCCAGTTACTTGTCTCTCTCTTCAGGCTGATATCCCTGTGGAGCCCTGTTGGGTTTATAATCTGTAGACTTTTTTCATAAGGATTTTCAGTTGAAGATTCAAAGAAGTATGACCACAAATCACTGAAGAGATTTTCACATGACTGAACTATTTGTTCTTAAGGAGAAAACTGGAACAAGACAAGAGTTGAAGAGACTGAATAGGTAGATACGAGAAGACTCAAGGAAACAGATGAAAAGTAAAGTCAGAAACCCAAAATATTCAAAAGAGTGGAATGGCAAGACATTAAAATGTATCTTCCCTTATAAACTGGATATAGATTGAATTGTATATAGAATTTAGGCCAAAGGCCAAGCACTGGGACCTATGAGGTGCAAGTGCCTCTTCCCCTAGCTGGTATTATTCCTGGAATTATATTTAAAGCTGTTGAGGAAATCAGTGTTCCAGATGTGTCATCAGGATCTCATTGCTCCCCTCTACCCCTCCAAAAAAAAGGGTTAACATATATGTATATACCTCAGGACTCAAAATTTCTAATCACTCCAAACAAAAATTTATTAATTAATGTGGTTTATTACTTGTGTATTGATGTGAAAGCTGACCAAGTAGTGTCAAATATTAAGCCTTTTGACATCCAGCTTCTTATGTTTGTTATTTTTATGTAAAGTTACTATATTATCATTACCCATGGTTCTGAATAACCTTACTGAGAGAGACCAGGACATGGTGATATAAGGTTTCAAAGCCTCTTTTTACCTCATTTTAATTAAATACACTGCATATGGGTAAAATCTTTAGTTCAGATTCACAGTGCAGAATTCTTAGTGTGATTTAGTGCACAAAATACTGGCAGACAATGAAAACTCATACTTCCTCCTCTGTCCATGTTGTATTGAGTAAATTGGAGATGGTATTAAGATTTTCCCTTGGGTTGTAATGTATTGTGGTGAAACTATACCTTTCAGTGTGATTATTGTGAAGATTGAAGAAGTATCAAGGCTTTTTCTTTGCTGATTTACTGGATTTGTACAAAATACAAGTACCCACCATTATACTGTACCAGCATGCACCTGTTTTAGTTCTTCCAATGATTGGGAATCCCTTTTGTAATGGTAACTTTGAGTTTCAAAATTAACTTTGTTACTGTAGTATTCTTTAATAGTGCTTCCACTACAGGTACATTTGCATAATTTATTTACCCAATCATATAAATATATTACAAATAACTTTTTTTAGGCCAGTCCTAAAGAAGTCTAAACAATCAACCCAAGGTTGTGAGTAAATTTGTTTAACAATACTGTTGAGTATGTTTACTCAAGCAAACTAAATTCTTTGCTACCTAAATATCTAATAGCTTGCTGGAAACAATGTATATGGCAAAGGAAGTAGTGAGCTTTATTTTTGCACTTTCAATTAAACCCATACACATTTTCTTTTATATTAAAAAAGAATTTTTACTGTATAAACCTAAGGAGGCATTTCCAGTGTGAACATTTGCTCCCATGATGTACCATTAGTCTATGAGCTCCATTAGAGAAATCTGTCAAAATACAAATTAGTCTTTCTTTTTGGAAGTCTGTTGCTTGGTGGTCATTTTACACTTCATGTATACTCATTCTCTTTAAAGGTGGAGAGAATGTGCTCTAACTTTATACTGACTGAAAATCATCTAAGTACGAGTGAAGACAGTAGTCAACTATCATCACCCATTTGTAAAAGTTTCTGCCTTAATTTCAAAATGCTATTGACATTAACGAAGTAACTACCATGCATGCATTTATGAGATTGTATGTATATACATTGTACATAATCAAATTAATCTTCTTCCATATTGATTTCATATCTTTCATGGGCAATACACTATTCGGTAATAATGTAAATAACCATAATGTGTCTTTTAAGATTCTGGGTGTGTATATGTGGATATATACACTCCCAAATATATTGTATTGTAGCTTACACCATGTACAGTTAAATTTAGGAACTAATATGAAATATATTTTAAGGGTTGTTACTTGTTGCATATTATTAGGATCACACTAGTTATCATATTCACATATGACATTTGTGCATTTTGCATTTTTCATCTGAGGATAAATCAAGCTTTAAAAATGAAAACATGTATAAAACTCAGAAGACATTGTTAACCAATATACCTTTGTACTTACTGTACTTTTAAGTTTAACATCTAGTCACAGAACAATCCTATTGTAGATTTTAAACCATTTTAATTAAACATTGGCCTTGACAGAGATGAAGTTTTGTACTCATATGAATTAGTCTTAGTTGTTCCTATGGGGATGTGAACCGTTGCTTTAATGAAAGGAGTATTCCAGTGCATCTCGTGCTTCAGTCGTAGACTTATAAAGTCAAAGTTGAGACAGATTGGACCCAAGATGAGAAAGGATGAGGAACAGTTGGTTTGAAAAACCTTGTGTATGTCAATAGAGGCCAAGAATGTTGGGGAGAAAAGGGATGTATGAAGACTTCAACATACTAGGGGTTCAGGCATCAAGTGCCCAAGACAAAAGGCAGGGGAGAGAACTTTGTTCCTGTCTAATCTCGGAGAGAAAGGCTGACATCATGACGATAGTTTTCATCAAGATTTTCACTGGCATTAAAAACCATTGTGATGCTAACAGGGAACTACTATAATAGATTCACATCAGCCGTGCATTTGAAGTCTAGGCTAGTCCCTTACGACACAACTGATTGGCTGTTGATAAGCCAATGACAGGGCTGGAAACTCTCTCTTGAGAGTTCACATAGGCAGGATGTATGTTCCATCTTTCCTGAGGTATACTTCTTTCAGGAGAGGTGGAACATACATCTGCCTATGTTGAACTCAGGAGAGACACTGAGTTTCCAGCCCTGTGATTGGCTTATCAACAGCAATCAGGAGCGTCGTAAGGGACTGGCCTAGACATCAAATGCACGGTTGATGTGAATCTACTATAGGTTATTACTGTTCCAGTCTGTATGGGTTTTGTGAAGCTTGGTGAAACTATTTTCTATGTCTCATGCTATATCAACATTCATATATTTCACCTAACAATAACAACTTCAAGTCAACGGTTGCCAACACTACTTATAAGAATGTAGGTTCCTCTATTCACTTGAGTTTTAATCCAGAGCCATAGCAAAATTGTAAATGTTAATGCAGAATAAAAAGTAATTAAATTTTAGGCATTAAGAGTTTTAGCTTTTTGCTTAAAGCATAACTTGTTATATTTTTCGTTTCTTCATTAATATTTAATCTTTCTATGCCTCTGGAAACAACAACTGAAGTGAGCAACTTACATCATTACGAGCATATGCAACTACAGCTCAAGTTACTGGTGGTTGTAGTATCAGAATGTGGATATAACATGCAACTTGTCATTTCTGCAGACAGTATAGAGCTTCACTAAGTTTAGCACAACCAAAGCCAGTTGATACAATAATAGCCCGAAATGAGCTTATGAATTTATTTATTCAAACCCATTACATAGTATAAACTTTTCTGCTTATTATTATGATTTGAGAAACAAAAAGTACATATGTATAAAATAACACATTTAATATGTTAATGATACAGCTTTTACAAAGTTCAACTGAAGGGTATCTTAATTTTCACTCGCTATACCTTGTGTGAATAATGTTATTTAGTTATACAAACATAAAGTGCAAAAAAAAAAGCACATCGGTTGGCAAAAAATTTGGTAATAAAGATCAGGATAAGAAAAACCTGAAAATAATGAGCCCTTCCTCTCCAATAACTGAACGTACAACAGTTAGGTTAGTCGTATCTGCACTTGAGGTAGCGTGTGGTCACTTTATCTTGTTCACTGCAAGTAAAAGAAAAAAAAAAAATCAGTCTTTGAAGAAACATCCTACAGTGTTTATATTTTGTAAAAGATGGATAACAACCTTCAATATTTATTGATACAGCTGTGTATGAAAATCTTATGAAAGTCAGTCTTTATCAGCTACAGTATGTGTAGGTTCTGAACCAGTATGAAAGAAGACAACACTGAACAAGACTTTTGGAGTACTAAAAACTTCAGTACTAGCATGCACTGTATGCCATTCCCCTTGTGGCAATTTTACACGTTTGTACCTGTCTCTCCTGATTGCATAATTATTAATATCTTGTGAACAATATGTAATCAGACAATTTGCTGAATATTAGGGCTCTCATCAGATTTGTCCTTCAATTGTCAGACACTAAGTAAGGAGACTATTATGTTTATTAGTGCATTACTTGCTAAAACTCTTGCTAAAGAATAAACAACCAGGAAGCCATGATGCCAATTTTAATATAAGTTAGTCTGAAACATTTTGTATGAAATGCACAAAGAAACATTTTCACATTCCACTTGCAGCACAGTACTACTTACATGACATGAACAACAGAACCCCAACCAGACAAAGCATCCCCGATCAGCTGCATCAAGCATTGACTGACTGATGCATTCAAATAGCTCATCTGGTCCCATGTCTTCACGCCAAGCTGTTTCACACATGCCTGGAAAACGAAGTGTATAATGTGAGCTACATGTCCACTACATCCAATAATACAATCTACAATAGTATTTAAGGAAAAATAACAATAACTTTATAGGTGACCTTAGAACATAAGTTACATGTGGTTTATACCATCAACTTCTAAAAACATGGGTATTCTGTATGATTAACAAAATACGTGAGAGTTTGACTTTCTTGCAGCTGAAAACTTAGGCATCTAATAACATACATATTACCCAAAAAACATATAACCTTGTGCTAACAAAATTTAAACTTATAAAGCAAGTATATGTACTAGGAGCATCATCATCAATTAAAACAAAACAGTAGCACCGTGTGATTAACAACAGTAACTAACTACGAATCATCATCTGTTACCCTTGCATATTCAGATGTCAATGTTCTTGACAGCCTGGTCTGGAATTTTTTTTTATAAAAAAATTAAAGGCAAATGCTAGTTGCTTTAGTTTAACTACCTATGTGCACTGCCTTTTTATTTTAAAGAATAAACATAACTTACCATAAAGAGATTCTGAGCAGGTTCCTGCCACAACAAAATCTTCAGGTTCACATTCGCACCCGATCAGATCAAGGGCACAAATGTATGGCTCTTTAGTTGCTGGATCCACAGCAGCAATGACAGGCTCAATAAAATATGACCAAATCTCCTCTCATATAGCATATTTTGTACCATAGCCATCAAGGTTTTGGGTTTCACACGGCGACCCTCTCTGAAAAACGGACTTGATAATTATTATAATACCTCACACCAGTTCTGTATTTATAGTAGTACTTGCAAGTTCCCACTACACCACTGACTATACTAAAGCTCAAATGTGTGGTATTTATCAGGCCTGAAAATTGTAAGTGTCTCAATTGAGAGATGTAAAGGCATTTGCAAAGTTCACGTGTCACTCTATACTGTATAAAGATATTAATAAAATAGCCATTCGATTGAGAGATGTAAAGGCATTTGCAAAGTTCATGTGTCACTCTATACTGTATAAAGATATTAATAAAATAGCCATGTCACAATTTTGTACGGATGCCGATGAGCTACTGAACCTACACCACTTATCAAGAGATTACTACTATTATTATCAAGTTTACCAGTTTCTAGTCTCATCTGACAGGCTCCAAGGGACTGGTTTTAGGAATTATATTGATATCTCATCTAGTGAATTATGAGTTTTGAAGAAAATGAAAAGACATATGGGGAAATTATGATGATTCTGAAATAATTTTAAATACATTTGTTTTCTGTACAAAATTTTGTTTAATTGAAATCTGGCTACTCAAATAAAACATGTTTTCACTGTTTATCTTATGTCTCCCCGCATGGAGGTAAGAAAGGAAATGAGGCTTTGGGCGAAGCTGTGTGCACTAAGAATCTTGTCATATGGCTTTCATTATAACTATTGACAATTTTGGTCTGGTCATAATTATTGTAATTGTGAAGAGAAGAAGACCTATACAGTACGTATTAGCTAAATCATAGTATGTGCTGTTGCTTTGCCCAAATCCTCATTTCTTATAATTCTGGTCAACAATACTATAGTTCAGAGTACCTGGTCTAACTATGGAAGAGGTAACCTGCTGCATGTTATGAGAGGAAAGGGCACTCTTCCATTTAAGCTCTGCAGAAGTGAACAAAATAGTACACACAAAAGAAGGAAGACTGAATACCACAAATATGAGGAGAAATATTCCTAGACGAGATTAATTAGGCGACAGTAAAGCTTCAGTAAACTTGGGTGATTGAAAACACAGCATCTAAATAACTTACTTTATTTTTATAAAGCATGTTTAGAACTAAACATTCAGTTTTAAGTTACTTAAAGTACTCCTAGGCAAAAACATTCCCCTACCTCATTTCATACATCTTGATGCGAAACTTGAGTCTCTGCAGCACAGTCTGGGTATCAGTTGCCAATCCTGGCAATCCAATGTACAAATTTGGTCCCACTTCAAACACTTTCTGTTAACAAAAAGACTTCATTAAAAACACAATTTCAAAGCAGAAACTCCATCTTAAAAAAGAAAGAAATAACTATGGTGGGCCAAATACTATGTGCACTTGTAAGGCAAAGATCTGCACCTACTCTCATTATATTATAAAACATTAATTTTAAAGGACAACTACATTAAAAACATGCTTTCTCATTATTTTTGTTGCGTTCATTTCAAAATCTAGTAGGCATCTGATATTAAAGTAAAAGAAATACAATGGTTTTCTGCTGTTGAATATCTCTAAAGTAAAGTCAGTTCCTGGGTTACGATGGGATTGACTTTTGATGTTCCGAGCTTACAAAACTCTCAAATATATTCATCAAAAATGATTTTCCAGTTTATGACGCATGTTCTGGGGTTACAACGGCAAAAATGCCAATCTAACGGAAGAAATATGGCTCTAAATTGGCAGAATGGTAAAAAAAAAATTTTCTTTTTTTTATGAAAATCAATAAAAATGCAATTACAGAACATCGTTTACAAGACACCCAAAGGATTAAAAGTAAGGTGTTCTTGCAATTTTCAATTATTTTTTGGCTTATGACGTGATGTAAGAACAGAACCCCTGTTGTATACTGGGGACTTTCTGCACTAAATTTCTGAATTTTTCTCTGCATTTATATGGGTCTTATTCAAGTTTATTCCAAATATTTCAGTTTTCTTGCAAATTTGGCTAATAGCATTGAAGGGATTACCACAATATTATCTATGTAATGCTCATGTTCCATCAACAGCAAGACCAAAATATCCTCGAGTTCAATGACTTAAACTCACCTCAAAATCTGTGGAAATAGTTTGTCCTTGTATACCGAACCGAAGGTCACATGCTATGGCCGCACAATTCTTTCCCCTCATGGCCACAACACAACCACCATTATAACTCAGAATGCTCTGCAAAGAAATAAAAAGTGAAGGCTTGAAAAACATTTCCTTGGTTCACTGGTATCTATCATGATACTAGGTAGTAGTATTAGATCAATTTTCATAGTAAACTTTATTATTAAGATATACTTACCTACTGTTAAAAGTTAGCTTATAGCTCTGTGGCAATTGGCGAGTTGGCATTCAAACAAAACATCGACAGATAGCTAAACTACTACTTAGGTACTTGGCTAACTTTTTCATAGTTTTTCACGATTCAATAAACCTACCTACCTATTTGATAAATCTGCATGCTGATCTTGATTTAACATAATGCAGTGAATTTGGACCCCCTAAACTGAAGGACTACTACATCATAGGGGGAAACACCGCAGTGGATCCATTGTCATCGCTTGGATCAGCCTTATTCACTCAATATTTAATTGGTGAAACAAGAATACAATTACATCTTTAAGCATACCATTCAAAAGATTGAAGTTTCGTCGCAATACAAACTAAAATAGGCATGTGAGGTCTTTGTAAAATATGTTTTCAAGGCAGTTTTTAAATCCAATGTGGCGTCCACCGACTGTGGTGCTGTTTGTAACCGCCAAGGATCCAACATCTTTCCCAGCACTCATTTGAACAATGTTAGCATATATATGTAACGTTTATTGATCTTACTCAAGATTGCAGTTGTAATCAGCACAATAAAACAACATTTTGTTGCCTATATTAGTAAAGTATGACACTTTTTATTCCTGGAGTCATGGTTTGAACTGAAATTCATCTTTACCTTGTAACCAGTGGTTTTATCCTTATTGCCATCACAACTGAAACTTCACAATGCTTATTTGATTGCAATTATACATGTTTTGGTCTTAATTTACTCCAAATTGCACTTGAACTACGTTGCGGTTCCTGGTTCCTAAGCGCTCACTCCACAAACACAGTTGCGGGCAGCACACGACTAGTACATGGTTCATTAGGTGCAAAGCTTTATTCCCTTAATTGTTTGCTTTACTCATTATTTAGTTTAACTTTACTTTGTTACTTCAAAATGTTTATTTAACGCATGTCTATTATCCCATTTTTGCAACCAAATTAACCCCCAAAAATTACAGATATTTCTAAAGTAGCTAAGAGCAGACGACGGCAAAATGTCACTGTTGCCAATTTAGTGGAACTTCACACATACGCCGATGCATTTACAAACTGTTTCCATGAATTCTAGTTGTCATTGTAATGCAATAATGATAAAATTGTTCTATATGTGTATATACTACAAATAGGTGCGCTAATTTCACTTATTTCCCCGGTTTTGTGTAAATCTTATACCCAGTTTGGAGGGTAAACACATACTAATGGCAACACCGATAAACAATTGAAGAGCGCGAACAATGCCATAGGTACTGTTCACAGCAAAACTGTTGATATTTGAGTCAGTAATCTATTTACTTTTTCAACAACGAACATTTTCAAATTAATAATCACGAATATGTAAAAAATTTATACAATTCATGACCTTATACTGCTGTTTAACTATTTATTTAAATACATGATTACGTAGTGCACGCTTCTTCTACCAAAAAATTGCAGTTTCCTTGGATCTGCCCGGTTGGTGTCACTGTTGATGACTGTTGTAAAGAAAGTGCCCCAGCATCTATGGGTACAAGTGGTGTGCGGATTTAGCTCATGGAATGGAAAGTTTACCGACACAAGCGCCTCCGCAAACATCGAGATGGCGTCAATCTTCTAAATTGTTGGTGTTATAAGTAAAAATTTTGAAAGTGTCATGAAGGTATGGCTAGACTTTCATTAACCTCTGTTTTAATCTTAAAATATGACCTTAATTTCTAACTTTAGAGAAAATACTTACTTCGAAAGGATAGTAGTAGAGGTCTCGAGCTGTTGCTCTCACCACTGATGACTCGTGAATGGTGCCCATCTCCGTATCAAGACGTGTTAAAGTACTTTTTCGAAGGGTGGATCCACATGCGGTGAAAACTGGATCAGCTAGTCCAGTCGGTTGTTTCCCCTATGGTAACTACCTAAGTATAACACTACACCTGATTATTTATTCTGCACTTCATTTAGCTATAGCATAGCCTAAGTAAACCCGGTATTTCTACAGAAGCAATCCGCGGTGGCCTAGACTATGGCAACTGACGTTTTCCTATGTTATTTTAAATACTGAACAAGAATTTAAAGTAATATTTATTCGGACTACTGTAATTAGGGCTAACCCCCCAGGGGCCAGTACTATAAACACGGCGTAATACATTGGACGGCCCAATCCCTAGTGGATGTCGTATCCGCGGTTACTTTCCTTCCAGTTCGTGCGGAACCATTCTTTAGAATTACCCTGCAAGAACCATAACCGCGGATACGACATCCACTAGGGATTGGGGCGTCCAATGTATTTCGCCGTGTTTAGTACTGGACCCTGGAGGTTAATTACAGTCATCCAAATAAATATTAGGGTGGTAAAACATCAAAGCAGGCCACGCAGGCCAGCTACCATCAGTGCAAGCCACCCTCCGAAAAAGTACATTATAACGCGTCCTTACACCCGAGATGGGCATCAGTCGCGACTTGTTGTTGGTGAGAAACGGAGCTAAGACCTCTACTCTCCTTTCGAGTAAGTATTTTCCCCAAAGTTAGAATTAAGGCCAAATTTTAAGATTTAAACAGATTTAAACAGAGGTACTGAAAATGGCGCCCACGGCAGTGGAAATCTCACCAAAACGCTTTAGAAATTTTTACTTACAACTAAAAATGTTTCGAAGATTGACGCCATCTCGATGTTTACGGAGTAGCTTGTGTCAATAAACTAACCATTTCCTGTGATAAATCCGCACACCACTTGTACCCACAGACGCTGGAGCACTTTTATCACAACAATCGAAACACGATTTCTCATCAACAACAAGCCAGGCGTAAACAGCTGTTTGGGGTAGAAGATGACGAGAAGCGTGCTCTTGGCTAATTTTTAAATAAGTAGTAAAACATCATATTTTACATATTTATGATGATTATTGAAAATATTCGTTATTGAAAAAGTAACTCGACTCTGACTCAAATTTAAGTAATTATTTTTCTGAATTAGAACGTTCTTTCAAGTTCTGTATTATGACGTCACGACATCTTGACTTTCGTACCTATTGTAAATAATTGCTATACTCAACTGTCATTGCAGAACAGTTTACCAGTTATTCATGCAGATTGTTATCAGCTATACATGTAATTGTTATAATCGTAATGCGCATATATATCTTTATTATTTACTTTTTGGATATATGAAGATGTTTTACTGCTGGATTATCGCCGTAGTGTGACGCAATCGTTTCGGTCCATGGGCCTCTGTCTGTTTCCGCACCATAAGAAATTATGGGGCCGAATTTGCAATGACCAGAAAGTCGTTAAAAGAGGAAAGTTAGCATTGAGGGCCATATGTTTTGACTGAGAAAAATACAAATTTATTTATTCAATTAGCTAGCTTGTAAAAAATACTTGGTTTATAAAAACTTGATTGACAACTAAGCAGCATGTCTACTATGGGTTTTCAGAGACAGTGCAAGCAGGTTTTTGGGCAATACCTATTTCTGTAACGAACACTCTTCAACAGAACGAGATTTTGCTATAGTGCATTACACCAGTGCCGTAATTTATAAGGGTATCGTGAATCACTAATCGTAAAGAATAACGACACTTGTCCTTGTACCAAGAGACAAAACTCCATTATGCAGAAATGGATACGAACAAGCGTATAAAGCTCCACCTACCCTCTCCCCAACCCCCCCCCCCCCCCACCCCCCCCCCCCCCATCCCTTTTCTTCTTCGTTCCTCCGCCTTCCTTTCTCTCTCTCTCTCTCTCTCTCTCTCTGTTGCCATTCGGTATGTGTTGACCCTCCAAACTGGGTATAAGACTACACACAAAACGTTGAAATTGGTGAAATTAGGCTATGTATTGGAAGTATATATACATAAATATTAAAGCAATTTTTATCATTATTGCATTACTATGACAACTAGAATTCATGGAAAGTTTATAACCTGTTAAGCGTCACCCACGTAATAATACGTTTAGTCGCGATCTACTCGGTAGCGCCTTCAACGGGATATTACGTTCAAGACTTTAACTGTGCTTGTCAAGTCGTCAGCCCCGTAATATACGTACTCGCATAGAAAGTGTAGGAACATCATTTGGTAACACTCTCAGCACATGGGAAACTTATTTCCAGCCTGGCAACTCTTTCCTGGTGGTCGCTTATGCTAAGAAAACTGCCTGTCCCTGTTGGTTTTCTTTCAATGCGCTTCGGGCGTTTATCGAGACAAATTGGATTTCGCGTCTTTCACAATGAATGTCCCAAAGAGGAGGCATATTTCTTTAGGTGAGATCAATCAAATACTAGATGAGAGTGTGATATTGATAACCTATTTGATGATGAGAGCTCTAGTTCTGAATCCTCCAGTGATGATTACAAACTTTTCTTCCAATTGCGGGAGTGAAGCTGACTTTTTCTTTGCCGAGTGGACTGGACTCCGAGAGAGAGAGAGAGAGAGAGAGAGAGAGAGAGAGAGAGAGAGAGAGAGAGAATTTTCCAACAGTTAATTACAGTATGAATAACAAGCATAAAAATCAATATTAACTTTGAAAAACTATCATCAGTGCTATGATCCCTGATTACAAAAAAAGCGTGACGGTACGTTAGCAGCGAGCTCATCAGGGGCGGACGCTTAACAGGATAATGGAACTTGGCGTATGTGTGAAGCCTCCACTAATGTGGCAACGATGATTTTGCCATTTCTTAGCATGCAAACATTAAAGCATGCAAACATTAAGGTTACATTTATTTCTGGCATACGATTATTTAAGAAATTCAAAATACTAATAAAGACTGAAATCAATGAAAAGTGCTAGCAAAAACAAAAAAAGCAAAAAAAAAAAAAAAACGTAGTCGTTCCTCTATGCACTTTTCCGTATTCGTTCCTCTATGGTTTTCGGCAGCCAGATGTACGAAAACGTTAGAAACATTTGATTTTATCTACGTTAGAAATATCTGTAATTTTTCGGGGTAAGTTTGGTTTGCAAAAAAGGAGATAATATACAGGAATTAAATCAAAATTTTTAAATAACAATGTAAATTTAAACTAAATAACGAGTAAAGTAAACAGTTTAGGGAATAAAACTTAGCAGTTTCGTCGGTCTGTCCGTCGTCGTCTGCTGTTTGTAATTGTGTTTATGGCGCGCGCGCTTAGAAACCAGGAACAGCAACGGGTTTAAAGTGCAATGTGGAGTGAACTGAGACCAAAATGTGTATAATAACAATCAAATAAGCACTGTGGAGTTTCAGTTGTGGTGGCAGTAAGGATAAAAACCCGCCGATTACAAGGTAAGAATGAATTCAGTTCCAACCTAAATACCCCGGGAATAACAGTTTCATACTTTCACTAATATAGGCAACAAAATGTTGTTTAGTGCTGATTACAACTGCAATCTTGAGTAAGATCAATAAACGTTACATACATACGCTAACATTGTTCAAATGAGTGCTGGGAAGGCTGGGGAAAGATGGTGTCCGTCACTGATGAGAACCGTCCATGAAAAACGTAGCCGCCATATTGGATTTCAAAACTGCCTTGAAAACATATTTTTACGAAGAGCTCACATGCTTATTTTAGTTCGTATGGGGCTTTCATATATCACAATATGTTGACGAAACTTCAGTCTTTTAAATGGTATGCTTAGAGTTGCAATTGTATTCATGTTTCACCAATTAAATATCGAGTGAATAAGACCCGTCCACCGTGATGAGGGTTGGCCTGTACTGATGTTTTCCCCCTAGTACTTAAAATTCTTGTTCAGTAGGTAGGCTAAAACTACATAGAAAAACCGCAACTGCCATAGTCTGGGCCGCCGAGGATAGGTACCCTAGATCTACCTTAACCCTAGAAAGCGAATACCTACAGAGTCAAGGGTACCTACGAAGTGCTACTGTAAAAGCCTTGGCCTCAGTACCTAGGTAGCCAATGTAGGGGAGAATTTGCCCTGAGCAGAATTTATAACTCGTGACCCCATTTACTCAGCATTCTACCCCTACTACAATCATACTATATTTACTACAATAAGCTACGTCATTTTTCAAAATTTCAAAGCACTAGCCATTCTTCTGGATAAAACCAAGCGACTGAATGGCTTTGAAACCAACACAATGACTGGAAAAGTCTACCGGTGACAGTTACCCTAACCTAAGCTTAACCTACGACAAAGGCAAGGGTACACAAGGATAAAACTTGCCCTGTCGCTGCATTATTTGAATAACTAACATATAAACTCAAATGTAGGGCAACAACTATCATGTATGGAAACAGGTACGAGAGATCTTACCATTTTAGTTAGATGAAGTGCCTGAAGAGCTTACAAAGTTGCCAGTCACCGAAACGGCGTTGTGGTATTAGTAGTAGTAGTAGGCGAGAGTTCTGTCAGCGATGGGATTTCCCTCGTGGAGAGTATTGGTTATGTAACGGCACAACCAATCTCTCCCCCTCCCCCCACTTCTCTTTCTTTAATTTTAAGTGGCTTTTGTTCTTCTATTGCTTATTCGTTTACAAGATGTTAGTTTCCTGTTCTACTTTATATCTCTTCTTCATCATCCTTTTCTCTGATTTTCTTTTTGTATTTATCGCCTTTAGCGGTTGCCTTTCTTTTAGTGCCGTTTGTTTGTTTTTATTTCGATGTCCTATTTTCTCAAGCCAGTAAGTTCTGAACCACTATTTATAAACTACATTCTCTATTTTCTACTCTCTTGTCACCTTTACCTTGAAAATATTAACTAATTACTTTTATAAAATATAATCCACAACAGATATACTTTTCTCTATCTTAACTGCAGTTTTTTGTTTCTTTCCAATACTCAAAATGTTATAGTTTTCCTACTTTTTCTATTACTTCTTTTCGATTTTAGTCTTCTTTGACTTTTCAGAATTTATTTCACTTTTTTCTTAAAAGTAATCTTTCTTTCTGTATTGTGTGGAAGGACGTTCATCTATGTAGCTACACGATCTCCAAACGTAATAGCTTTCATTACCGTTGCTTGACATAGATCCTTGGGCTATACGTGTGTATGTGTAATGTGTGATTTTCAACAAGATTAATGGTTTAAACGCCGTTAATGGGCTCTGTTGCACTTCCCATGTAGATCTGACATGGTGTTCGAATTGTGTGTGCTTATTTTTGCCTGCTTCTCCCCTTTGTTGTTTTTATATCATCTATGACTTTGATTGAATAAATGATTTTTCAAAATAAAGCGATTTTATTAAGAATAAATGTGTCTCATGGAAGAACCTCATTATACCATTAGTTCGTTAAAGCTTAGACCAAAATATCCATATCTAAAAGAAAAAAAAACTATAGGAAATGAGGCAAAGTAAAATATTTATCTATTCTAAAGACTGGACTCATCTAATCTTCCTGTCTTTCATTAAACAGCAGCGTGAATGAAATACGGTTACATTCCTAAATGTCTTCTGTCAGTAGTGTCATTTCAAAATGAGGTAACCTGTGCGCAAACCAATTATAGTGTTGCCAGATCCTCGTACTGCGGTAAATTGATATTTTGTCATTTTGTTTTTATGCAAATTGGTAAAAGTATGTATTTAATGGTATTATTAAAAATCAAGCTAAATGTTATCGAGGCAAAACATAACATCTACCACTTCACATAAGAATAGAGATGGATGGGCTTAATTTTGCTTTACTTAGCAGTCAGTCCTGAATGTGGCAATACATTTCTTTTGTTTACACCTGTGTTCGACCACCCACAAAGGTGTGCCAATTGCGTAAACAATTTAATTTGAAGACTGCTCGTCACGTAAGTATGAGAACTAAATTTGTAAGATTTGTCGTAAATATCACTGTGTTGAAACAGTAGTTAAATATTACATCATATGGCTTTTTATGAGTACATATTCATAACGCCTTTAGGCTATGATGTGAAGGCTGCTCAGAACTGCTGTGAAGGATTGCTCTTTCTCTCTCTCTGTCTGTGTCTCTCTCTTTCTCTCTCTCTCAAATTTCGTAATATTACCGATTTGTTTCATATCGATACAGGTATGATATGATAACCATTACTTTCCTTTTAACCGTGCAAAGAATCCTGGCTGTTCTACTTTAGTAAGGATAGCCATTTATTTAGGGTAACAATCACGGGACGATCTACCCATCACGCTGGCCGGGTCTTATTCACTCGATATTTAATTGGTGAACAAGAATACAATTACAAACTCTAAGCATACATTCAAAAGATTGAAGTTTCGTCGGAACATAATGTGATATACTAGTATGAAAGCCCTATACGAACCAAAATAAGCATGTGACGCTCCTCATATAATATGTTTTCAAGGCAGTTTTGAAATCCAATATAAGGTAGTGGTTATCATCAGGCTGGCCGGTCTAATTACGGACAATCCACCATCTTTCCCAGCACTCATTTGAACAATGTTAGTGTATATACTATGTAACGTTTATTGATCATACTCAAGATTGCAGTTGTAATCAGCACAATAAAACAACATTTTGTTGCCTATCCTATTAGTGAAAGTATGAAACTTGTTATTCCCAGGGTCATGGTTTGAACTGCATTCATTTTTACCTTGTAATCGGTGGTTTTTTCCTTACTGCCAGCACAACTGAAACTCCACAGTGCTTATTTGATTGTACTAATTATACACATTATTGGTCTTAATCCACTCCAAGTTGCACTTGAACCACGTTGCTGTTCCTGGTTCCTAAGCGCTCACCCCAACAAACAGTTACAAGCAGCAGATGACGACATTGTTTATGAGATGCAAAGCTTTATTCCCTTATTTGTTTACTTTACTCATTATTTAGTTTAACTTTACTTTCTTACTTCAAAATGTTTATTTAATGCATGTCTATTATCCCTTATTTGCAACCAAATTACCCCAAAAAATTAAAGATATTTCTAAAGTAGATACAATCCAATGTTTCTAACCTTGTCGTACATCTGGCTGCCGAAAACCATTGCGGAGCAGACAACGATTATAGTAGATTATATTTTTTTTTGCTAGCACTTTTCATTGATTTAAGTCTATATTAGTATTTTTATTTTTTTTAATAACTGTATGCCAGAAATAAATGTAACCTGTAATGTTTGCATGCTAAGAATGGCAAAATCATTGTTGCCACATTAGTGGAGCTTCACACATACGCCGATGCATTATCATAAACTGTTTCCATGAATTCTAGTTGTCATAGTAATGCAATAATGATAAAATTGCTTTAATCATTATGTATATATACTTCCAATACATTGGCTAATTTCACCAATTTCCAAGTTTTGTGTAAGTCTTATACCCAGTTTGGAGGGTGAACACATACCAATTGGCAACAGAGAGAGAGAGAAGGGAAGGTGAAGGAAGGAAGAAGGACGGGTGGCGGTGGAGGTGGGGGGAGAGGGTAGGTGGAGCTTTTTACTGCTGTGTTGGTATCCATTTCTGGTTAATGGAGTTTTTGTCTCTTGGTACAAGGACAAGTGTTGCTATTCTTTACGATTAGTGATTCACGATACCCTTATAAATTACGGCACTGGGTGTAATACACTATAGCAAAATCTCGTTCTGATACAAGTGTTCGTTACAGAAATATTGCCAAAAAACGTGCTTGCACTGTCTCTGAAACCCATAGTAGTTATGCTGCTAAGTTGTCAATCAAGTTTTTTATAATCAAGTATTTGCATTTTTCTCATTCAAAACATTCTCCTCAATTCTAACTTTCCTCTTTTAACGACTTTCTGGTCATTGTAAATTCCGCCCCATTAATTTCTTATGGTGCGAAAACAGACAGAGCCCAGGGATCGAAAGCGATTGCGTCACACTACGGTGGTAATCCAGCAGTAAAACATCTTCATATATCCAAAAAGTAAATAATAAAGATATATATGCGCATTACTTTTATATGCGCATTACGTTTATAACAATTACATGAATAGCTGATAACAATGTGCATAAATAACGGGTAAACTGTTCTGTAAGAAAGTTGAGTGTAGCAATTCATTTACAATAGGTATGAAAGTCAAGATGTCGTGACGTCATAATACAGGACTTAAAAGAACCTTCTAATTCCGTAAAATAATTACTTAAATTTGAGTCAGAATCGAGTTACTTTTTCAATAACAAATATTTTCAAATTAATCATCATAAATATGTAAAATATTGATGTTTGTTCATGACACTTACCTGCCAGATATATATATATAGCTGTATTCTCTGACGTTCGACAGAATTTCAAAACTCCCGGCACACGTAGTGGTTGGCCAGGTGGTTAGTACCCATTCCCTCCCGCCGCTGGGAGGCGGGCGTCAGGAACCATTCCCATTTTCTATTCAGATTTTTCTCTGTCGCGTAGTGTAAACACGGTTTGTTCCATTACCTCCCGCTCAGGATTTTGAAAACTTCTTTGGTCACTTAAGTATTCTGATTGTCTTTTGGTTTTTGAAATTGGCTTTGTGACTTGGCATACGCTATTGTGGTTTGGATTTGAATTTGGCTTGGATTGTTCTTGAATCGTGATGTCTGGATCTAGTTCTACTAGTTTCAGGGTGTGTGGTGTGAAAGCGAGTAAGGTTAGACTACCGAAAGCCTCGGTAGACCCTCATACGGTGTGCACGAATTGTAGAGGGCATGTTTGCTTATTGGATAATAGGTGTAAAGAATGTGAGGTTTTGACTAATATTGAATGGAAGCCGTATGAGTCTTATGTACGTAAGCTTGAACGTGACAGAATCAGGAGGTCTTCCTCCAGGAGTGCTTCTGTCCAAAAGTCGCGGTGATAAACACCGCAGTCTAACATAAATGTAGAGCCTGTTGCGCCTAATCCTGTATTTTGCCTTCGGGCAATGAAGTGATTGCTGAAGGTAACGCCCTTACTACAATTATGGAGTCGATTCGGAACCTGGAAATCAAAAGTGCTCGCGCTCCAACTAATGTGCAAAAGTGCAGTGATAGTGATATGTTGTGGAGGGGGGCGTCAAACCTGGTCCTATAGCGCCTCCAGGCTGAGATCCTCTGTCGGACTCCCAGGACATAGGAAATGGACATGTCGTAAGCCGAAGGAGGGTTACGGGAACTAAACACCGGTCTGGCGTCCCTTCGGCAGTACCTGAAGACGATTCCCAGGCTGCCAAAGTTCGTGCGCGAGCTCAAATATTGAAAGAATATTTCTCTTCCTCCGAGACGTCTTCTCCTCAACGAGGATGGGTCTCTCGGAGGGCCTCTCAAGACGAGAGCGGTAAGGATGTAAGACGTCGCACAGGCGACCGTCGTCTTTCCCGCCCTCTTAAGAGAGGATTTAGAGAAGAGGGCGCTTTATCAGATCGGGAACGTCCTCCTACGCGGCTTCCGCTTAGCTCTTATCCGGAAGACTTTGAAGACGGTATCCCACAGAAGAGGGTTAGGACTTCTTGTGAAAAGGAGCTGGTTTTCTCCTCCAATCTACCTGATTTTAGTCCTGAGAGAAAGAAGAGGGCGTCCCCTCGCCCATCTTCTTCTCACTGGATAAGTCCGTCGTATGAATCTTCCCCGTCTAAGAGACCCTAATGGCGATGCAATCAACATTCGTCTGGCATTTTCGCTAAAAGAGAGTCAAGATCACGTCATCGTAAGAAGGATCTATGGTTGCCTGTCAAGAAATCCAGGCGTTCTCCTTCTTCCTCTCCTCGTTCTTCTCCCTCTCCTGTTTCGTCGCCTTCTAGACCTCGACGATTCATTCAGGAGCGCGCTAGTGCTCCTTTTGATAGAGCCTCTGGAAGTATTAGCGAAAACAACAAAGACGTTAGTTGCTGCACAGGCGGCCGTCGCCTTTGTCAGGAGTTGGAGAACGCTCAGAGGACTCGCTTCAGCGATGTTCGACCGGAGGAAGATAAAGTTGATAGTCGAGAACGTAGGGAGAGTCTCCAGCACCATAGAACTTTTAGAGAAACTTCTGTCAAGGTTTCTGCTCAGCGGGACACTCCTCCAAAAGCAATTAAGTGTCGAGACGACTCGGCAAGAATCCCGTAAAGACTCTTCTCAGCTCTCTCGTTCTGCGGTCTTTCAAGAACCGCTCAAACGTAAGATTTAGGTATCGAGAAGGTTCGAAGGACAACGTTGATGGCGCGCTTCAGTCTACGTATCATGTCGCTCCTCAACAGGTGCGCAAAGGCATGGTTAGAGAAACTCGACGTCCTATTCATTGTGAAACTGTTCAGGACGCTCGTGAGGACGCTTCGCTGGATGCTCAATATCACAAGCATCGGGTTACTCGACAAGAAACTCACGATGCAGTTTCTGAAGACGCTAAACATCCTAGACGTCATGACGCTATACGGCATGAATTTAAGAAGACTTTGCTAAGCGCTCGACGTTCTTCACGTCAGGACGCTCGCCAGGAGGAAGATGAAGACGCTCATGAATATGCGTTTGAGGACGCTGGGCGTCCTAAAAGACAGGACGCTCGCAGAAATACGAGGCAGGACGCTCCTCAGACGACCGTGAGCGAACGTCGATTCTTCAAGAATTTGGACGAAAGCCTCATTTAGACTCTCGTCAAGAGGGAGTTCTCCAGGACGCACCGCATGACGTTCCTTTACAGGAACTTGATAGAAATTTGACGCTGATAGGAGAACATACTCTAATCTCCTCTTCGAAAATTCTTCAGGGAAATAAGAGTTTAATCTCTTCTCGCTCGAAACAGGACACCTCGGCTGTTTCATTGGAAGAAGAAGATTTAACTGACCATGGTCCTGAGGATGAAGAAGAGTCTTCAGCCTCATCTTCTTCAGATTATAAAACCCTGACTCGCCTTTTGAAAGACTTGTTTCCTAATAAGTTTCAAGCACCAGTTCCTCTCTCTCCGCCTTCTCAACTATCTTCATCGAAGGCAAGGAAGACGCCAGGATTTGTGAAGATGGCTACGTCTCTCTCTACAAAAAGGGCGTTCAAAAGGGTTCACGATTGGATGGAATCCAAGAAGGCGAAGGGCAAGACTTCATTTGCTCTTCCCCCCGCAAAACTTAGTGGTAGAGGAGGAATCTGGTATGAAACGGAGGAGGAAGCAGGTTTAAGGATCCCTGCCTCCGCTCAAGGTGATTTCTCTAATTTAGTTGATGCTCCTAGAAGATCTTACCTTCTGTCAGCAAAAGTATCCTGACGATGACGGAAACGACCATCATCTTAAGGGTATTTACAGGACACTAGAAGTTTTTAACTTCCTTGACTGGTGTCTGGGGGTCATAGATATGCAGTCTAGAAGTCCAGACTCTATTTCTTTAGAGGAATTATCTAGTATTTTGTCATGTATGGACAAAGCAGTAAGGGATGGCTCCGACGAATTGGCATCACATTTTGTGTCGGGAGTCCTGAAGAAACGTGCGCTTTACTGCAGCTTTACATTGAAATCAGTATCGCCCACACAGAAAGCAGAACTGCTGTTCGCCCCTTTTCGGCTCATCTTTTTCCTCAATCATGATAAAAGATCTATCAGTGAATCTTCAGGAAAAAGCAACGCAGGACCTTTTATCTCAATCCTCAAAACGTCCTGCTGCCCAGCCCTCTTCCCGGACTACGCAAGTTTCCAGGAAGAATTTTAAGCCCTTTCGCGGCAGAGCTCCCTCGAGAGCCTCCACTCGGGGGAGAAGCTTCCCTAGGCAGAGCCCTTCAAAGCCTAGGGGAAGAATGACTTATCTACCCTTCAGACACCGGTCGGAGCGAGACTCTCTCTCTTTGCAGAGGCATGGAGGATAAGAGAGCGAACAGTTGGTCACTAGAAGTTATCGAGAACGGTTACAAGATCCCGTTCCTCTCAAGACCTCCTTTAAGCACAGAACCGATAAATCTGTCGCCATCTTACCAGAACTTCGAAACACAGATCCTGCTAGATCTTCTGGATCAAATGTAGAGAAAAGAGCAGTAGAGCGAGTTCTATCATTGAATTCCCCGGGCTTTTACAACAGGTTATTCCTGGTTCCGAAGCAGACTGAATCTTTTCGTAAGAAAGGAAAAATTCAAGATGGAAACTTCACAGTCTGTTTTAGCAACACTGAGACCAGGGGACTGGATGGTGTCCTTGGATCTCCAAGACGCATACTTCCATGTCCCGATTCATCCTCGGTCCAGGAAGTACCTCAGATTCGTCTTGAAAGGACAGGTCTTCCAATTCAGAGCCCTCTGCTTCGGACTAAGTACAGCTCCGATGGTTTTCACGTTTCTGATGCAAAAACGTAGCAAAATGGCTTCATCTTTCGAACATAGAGTCTCTCTATCTAGAACGATTGGCTTATCCGTCGTCTTGCAAGACAAAGTGTCTGGAGGACCTTCACACAACGTTACAGCTGACAAAAGCCCTAGGCCTTCTCGTCAATTTCGAGAAATCCCATCTGATCCCAACACAGTCCATCGTGTATCTGGGGATTCAGATGGATTCAGTGGCTTTTCAAGCTTATCCATCCATGGAACGTCGGCTGAAATGCTTAGAAAAAGTATGTCTTCTTAGAGAAGGAAATATGCTCAGCGAGGGAATGGATGAGTCTGCTGGGGACCATTTCCTCACTGGAGAAATTTGTTTCTCTGGGACGACTGCACCTCAGACCTCTTCAGTTTTTCATAGCAGACAACTGGAAGAACAAAAAAGACTTGAACGAAATTTTGAGAATCTCTCAGTCGGTCAAAGACCATTTGAAGTGGTGGTTCGATCCCGTCAAGAAGCTATCGGAAGGACTGTCTCTCAAGCTTCTGTAGCCCAGACCTAATGTTGTTCTGACACGTCCATGACAGGCTGGGGAGCAACACTGGGGGAGGAGGAAGTGTCAGGCCTCTGGGTAGGGGAACAGAGGTCCTGGCACATAAACCTCAAGGAATTAGAAGCAATTCGATTGGCTCTGCAATTCTTCGAGGGAAGAATTATAGGAACGGATTGTCCAGATCAATTCGGACACAACCACTGCTCTCAGCATACATCAGAAACAGGGAGGGACGCATTCTCGATCCCTGTTTGAGACAGCGAGGGATTATCTTGCTCTGGGCGAAGATTAGAAGATATAACGATACTAACAAGGTTCGTGTCAGGAGTGCAGAACGTTCGTTCAGCAGAACCTTCTCAGATTCCGTCAACCAATCAGCTGCTTCCGACCGAGTGGACTCTCCATTCAGAAAGTTTGCCGGGAGTTGGGAGACTTGGGGGAGGCCATTAGTAGACCTCTTCGCGACATCGAAGACAAAGAGGCTCCCAATTTACTGCTCCCCGGTTCTCGACCCAGGAGCGATAGCAATAGATGCCATGCTATGGAATTGGAAGGGAATGGATGTCTACGCCTTCCCTCCATTAAACAAACTCCTGGAGAGGTTGAAATAAGGAAGTTTGCGGCTTCAGAAGGAGCAAGAATGACCCTGATCGCCCCATTTTGGCCTGCAAGCGACTGGTTTCGCAGAGGTCATGTCATTTCTGTAGCTTTCCAAGGACTCTACTAGAAAGAATCGATCTACTCAAACAGCCCCACTTCGAGAGGTATCACAAAACCTCTCCGCTCTGAGTCTGACTGCATTCAGACTATCGAAAAGTTGGCCAAAGCGAGAGGTTTTTCAAGAGCAGTGGCAAGAGCTATTGCCAACGCTAGAACATCCTCTCAAGCTGTTTACCAATCGAAGTGGGCTGTTTTTAGGAGATGGTGTAAAGAGGAGAGATATTGCCTCCTCCACGACCTCTGTGAGCCAGATTGCCGATTTCCTTCTACACCTGAGAAGTATTGACAAGCTTTCAGTGCCCACGATCAAAGGCTACAAAAGCATGCTGTCGACAGTCTTCCGCACGGGGCTTGGATTTGTCGAATAATAAGGATCTGCCACGATCTTTTGAGGTCTTTCGAAACCTCAAAGATTCCACGACCTAGAATTCCGTCATGGAATCTAGATGTTGTCTTGAAATTTCTAATGTCAAGCCCGTTTTGAACCTTTGCATGCTGCCTCGATGAAGGATCTAACTAGAAGGCTGGTCTTCCTAACCGCTTTGGCAACAGCGAAAAGGGTTTAGCGAGATTCAGGCCATGAGTAAGCATGTGGGCTTCAGAGAACACATGCGGTGTGTTCTCTGAGTCCCTCGTTCTTAGCTAAGAACGAAAACCCGTCCAATCCCTGGCCCAGGAGCTTTGAATCAAGGGATTATCAGAGGTTGCTGGACGAGAACCAGAGAGAGTCCTGTGCCCTGTCAGGGCTCTCAAGTTTTATCTGGCAGAAACTAAACAATGTAGAGGTCCATCGGACAACCTGTGGTGCTCGGTCAGGAGACCAGAATTACCAATGTCCAAGAACGCTCTAGCGTTCTTCTTAAGAAGCACCATCAGGGAGGCTCATGCTTCCTGTCCAGATAGTGACCTTAGTCTTTTGAAGATTAAAGCTCACGAAGTCGAGCTATAGCGACTTCGGTTGCTTTTCAAAAGAATATGGCACTCGGTGATATCTTGAGTGCCACATATTGGCGAAGCAACTCTGTGTTCGCCTCACATTACCTCAGAGATGTGAAAGCGACATATGAGAATTGCTACTCGCTGGGACCGTACATTTCCGCAGATATAGTAATGGGGACATGAAGCGGCACGATTCCCATCCTTTAGAAAATGGATAGGTTGTGGCTTTTTAATTTATGGTGTTGTTTTTTATGGTTGTAGGGTTGCCGCTTGAGGCGACTTCCCTTTATTTAGCCTAAAAGTTATGGGACTAACTTAGTTTGGGCTAGTCAGGTGGTATTTTTATGTTTCGTTGTCCTCAGGGTATGGTCAAAATGGTCTAGTCACATTGTGGTCACGCTCCCCCTCCCGTTGACAGATCATCTAGAACTCTCCAGCTATACAGGTCACTACCTTGCTGGAAACTCTAGTAAAGCAGAAGCAGACTTGGGTGACAGTAATCACGAAGTCAGCTATGCTAACAGGTAAGGAACCAAGATGTCAATCATCTGCATGTAATTTGTTTCCAAAATCCTTCTATTCTGTCCCTTCCCACCTCCAAGGGTGGGATTCAGCTATATATATATCTGGCAGGTAAGTGTCATGAACAAAATGATATTGTCATGATACAATAAAGTTTGTTCATACTTACCTGGCAGATATATATAATCAAGTACCCACCCACCTCCCCTCAGGGGACAGTGGTCTAGAAAAATCTGAATAGAAAATGGGAATGGTTCCTGACGCCCGCCTCCCAGCGGCGGGAATGGGTACTAACCACCTGGCCGACCACTACATGTGCCGGGAGTTTTGAAATTCTGTCGAACGTCAGAGAATACAGCTATATGTATATATATCTGCCAGGTAAGTATGAACAAACTTTATTGTATCATGACAATATCATTTTTACTATTTACTTAAATAATTATCAAGTGCACGCTTCGTCGTCGTCTTCTACCAAAACAGTAGTTTCCTTAAAAACGTTGTGGCCGGGGACCGTTTTCCGATTGTTGTGATGAAAGTGCCCCAGCGTCTATGGGTACAAGTGGTGTGCGGATTTATCACAGGAAATGGGAAGTTTGTTGACACAAGCGACTCCGCAAACATCGAGATGGCATCAATCTTCTAAGTTATTTAATCGTAAGTAGAAATTTCGAAAGCGTTTTGGTGAAGTTTGCTCTGCGTTGGCCACCCTTTTCATTACCCTCTGTTTAAAGCTTTAAATTTTGCCTTAATTTCTAACTTTGGAGAAAATACTTACTTCGAAAGGAGAGTAGAGGTCTTTAGCTGTTTCTCTCACCAACAACAACTCGCGACTGATGACCATCTCCAGTGTCAGGACACGTTATAAGTACTTTTTCGGAGGGTGGCCAGCCGTGACGCGTTGATGTGTTGGGCCAGTCCATGCGGTTGTTTACCCTAGCTATTAAATTTAGTTGGAGTACCGATTACCTACCTACCTAGTTAGTATATAGGTAATACCCATTGTAAAAATGGTGACCGGTAATAAAGTCACAATTTTTGTTAGAAAAAAAGTCACAGGAAAAAAATTCTTATCATAATTTATGGTGGCCGGTAATACCTAACGTTACAAGGAAAAATTCACAATACAGGCAGTCCCCGGGTTACGACTGGGGTTCCGTTCTTGAGACGCGTCGTAACCCGAAAATCGTCGTAAGCCGGAACGACGTTTAGAAATATGTCTTAAACTAATAAGAAGCTATAAAAACCTTACTTGTAATCCTTTGGTTACACTACATGTTGTTTCCTGTAGTTTTATGTACAACCTGGAGTTATTTTCATAAAAAAATGCTGGTTCTTGAAGGTAAAAACTATTGTAATCCTCTGGTGACACTACATTCTTGAAGTTTTATGTACAACCTGAAGTGATTTTGCCAAATCTTGAAGGCTACAAGAACAGTTGATTACTATTTACGTATCATATAGACTAATTAAAGTAAACGTATCTTTAAATAGGCTTATATATTAGTATCAACAAAACATTTCCTGCATGAGTCAGAGCTGTTTAATGAAACGAACACTTCTCTGTCCTATCTGTTCAGAAAATAAACGTTACGTCAATCCCCGAGACCATTGTTGCCAAGACGTCTCTCTCTCTCTCTCTCTCTCTCTCTCTCTTCTCTCTCTCTCTCTGATCAAATTACACTGGAACCTTGACATACGATTGCCCTAATATACAATGTTTTGAGATACAACAGAAAATTTGCGAAAATATATGCTTTGATATACAACGAAATATTTGAGATACGATTTTACGATGTGATAGTTGTATAGGCGACCGATAAATGGCGTTCAGTCTGTTTGTTGGTGCTGCATCGTTAACACGTTTGTTTATTCGTTGTATTTGTGCCTATTTTTTTGTGTTATTTTGTCTATTTTATTATTAACCATGGGTTCCAAAGCTAAAGACAAAGCAGGTGATAAGAAAAAACCCAAGAAAATTATTTCGATGGAAGCAAAACATGAAATTATAGCAAAGCATGAACGTCAAGTTTGCGTTCGTATTGTCGATTTGGCAAACGAGTATGGTCGAAATACTTCTACAATATCCACGATCATCAAGCAGAAGGAAGCTATAAAAACCTTCCAAAGGCATCACCATTATTTCTAAACTACGAACTGATTAAAGAATATAAATAAAAATTAGTTTAGCAATGTTATTTCATTTGTGTTTATTACGTAGTTATTAGTGAACATACGTAAATAAAAAGAGAGCAAATCGTTCCCTGCCACCCTTCCCTACCTCCTCCCCCTGCTGGCTTCATGTCATCTTTCGTTGTGATAAGTAAAATTCCTTTCTTTTTTTTATTGTGTGTGTTATTACTCGTTTATTTGTGTATAAATTGTGTATAATATATGTAATTTAGCTGTGTTTAGGTGTGGTTTCATAGCGCTAGAACGGATTAATACATATTACATTATTTTAAATGGGAAAAAATGCTTTGAGATACAACTGTTTTGATATGCGACGATGGTAACGGAACAAATTAAATTCACATGTCAAGGTTCCAGTGTACTGGATAATGTCTCTCTTTGGATACTTCGATTTTGCCAAATCTTGAGGGCTACAAGAACAGTTGATTACTATTTACGTATCATATAGACTAATTAAAGTAAACGTATCTTTAATAGGCTTATATTATTAGTAAGACGCCTCTCTCTCTCTCTCTCTCTCTTCTTCTCTCTCCTCTCTCTCGCTCTCTCTCTCTCTCTCTCTCTCTCTCTCTCCTCTCTCTGATCAAATTAACTGGATAAGGTCTCTCTTTGGATACTTGAAATTTGCGTTGTAATCTAACCAGAAACTTCGTTTTGTTATTATTACTGGAAACAAGCAATGATTTTTTCATAATTTGCGCTTTTGGACTGTTATATGTAAACTTTGCGCACTGCAAGCTAGTATGTATTCATTCGCTAGGAAACTAGTTCCGCATATGAGGGAGGCGTCACTAAAAACATCGAAAAATACGACATAAAAAGTGTCGAAAGTCATCATAACCTCAAAATTTTCGTTGTAATCTAACCAGAAACTTATTTTTATTAATATACTGTGCTAAACGATAAAGGATTTTTATCATAGTAGTATGCGTTTTTTAAAAGCGTCGTTAACTCGGAGCGTCGGAAGCGTCAGCGTCGTAACCTCGGAACAAGCGTCGTAACCCAGGACAGATTTTTCCATTGAATATTTAAGAAAAAGCGCCGCAACCTCGGAACGTCGTAAGCCGGAACCGTCGTAACCCGGGGACCGCCTGTAGGTTAAACAACCGCAGACGATCCATCGTCATCACGCTGGCCAGGTCTTATTCACTCGATATTTAATTAGTGAAACAAGAATACAATTACAACTTTAAGCATACCTTTCAAAAGATGAAGTTTCTTCAACATAATGTGATACGTATATGAAAGCCCCATACGAACTAAAATAAGCATGTGAACTCTTCGTGAAATACGTTTTCAAGGCAGTTTTGAAATCCAATATGGTGGCAATCGTGTGGCTGGCTGGTCTAACCGCGGACAATCCACCATCTTTCCCAGCACTCATTTGAACAATGTTAGCATATATATGTAACGTTTATTGATCTTACTCAAGATTGCAGTTGTAATCAGCACAATAAAATAACATTTTGTTGCCTATATTAGTGAAAGTATGAAACTTTTTATTCCTGGGGTCATGGTTTGAACTGAATTCATTTTTACCTTGTAATCGGTGGTGTTATCCTTACTGCCATCACAACTGAAACTCCACAGTGCTTATTTGATTGTAATTATACACATTTTGGTTTTAATTCACTCCAGATTGCACTTGAACCACATTGCTGTTCCTGGTTCCTAAGCACTCATTCCGCAAACACAGTTACGAGCAGCAGACAACTACACTTTATGAGGTGCAAAGCTTTATTCCCTTAATTGTTTACTTTACTCATTATTTAGTTTAATTTTACTTCAAAATGTTTATCTAATTCATGTCTATTATCCCTTTTTTGCAACCAAATTAACCCCGAAAAATTACAAATGTTTCGGATGTATACTTACGAGCAGATGACATGAGGAAAAATGACTCATCGTTGGCAATCTAGTGGAGCACCACACATACACCGATGCATTTAC